>NC_061092.1:49277704-49290204 GCF_015104395.2 Macrobrachium nipponense | reverse complement strand
TATTGTAAGATGCCAGAATGGGCCTCATAGGAGTATTGGGCTTATGTATTTTGGGCAGCCCATATAGAATTCCATATGATGATCCAGTCACAAATAAATCTTGATATGTGTTTTCTTCAATGATTTTCTCAGCTCTTAGTGTTCGTAAAAACCTGTTTATTTTGTATTCAATTTTAATACGATAAAAGTCAGGTACTCCAATTTCAGTGAATTTAGTTTGATCACTTAATATATTATGCATTTTATTTATATAGTCAGTTTTTTCCAATACTGTTTAAGTGTTTCATGATCTTCCTTTCTGAAAAAAGGAGTCCACCATGTTTTAAATTTTCCAAAGGCACCCTGAGATAGTTCGAAGAGTTGTTTCTGAAGATCACTTTTACTTACTTTGAAAGGTAATGTTAATAATCTGTGAAAGATCAACTCTATTGGAAGAAAGAATTTGGTATTATTCTTATCTATAGTTAGGTAGGCAGAACCCCAACCCCAAAGATAGCAAGAACTCCTCACGTTTTGACAGTACATGTTTTGAGAAGTTGAAAACAGTTACTCTCTCTTTACCAAATCTTGGAATTATAATACCCAAACCTCTCAGTTTTCTAAAGTGTCTCTCCTGTACTACAGAAATAAAATCGTCAAGAGTTTTATTAAAACATTTCTTAAAAATTACACCATCAATGAAAGAAAGAGAATCAAACACCTCTCGCTTCAACCCTGTAACAATGTCGTTCTGTTTCTCGATGGTTTTCTGTTTATTGCTGATTTCCATATTCGACAAAAAATTTGTGGCATCTTTATAAAAATGTGAATTGTATAAGACAGATTTGTAAAGTTTGAATTTAACAAAACTCGGAACAATATTATTACATTGGCAGTATTGAAGAAAATCAAGGTCCAGCTTCGCTTTTTCCAGTTTTTTATAAGTTTTCTCCAGGGTTCGACATTTTGCCAGCAATTCCGCTCCATAGCGACGACGTATGAGTTGATGGAAGTGAGTGATTCCCCTCGATCTGACTTGGATTAGGAAAAGGAAGTCGTAAAAAAAATCTGGGAAGATCCATTTGTGAAGAGGCAGGTCGGCGGCAACAGTCCCCAATTAGAAGTCCAGTATACGCAACCAAGGTGCAGTCAGGTGACGACCAAGGAATGCATCAAATCAGGCGTTGACTCAAGGAAACATGCCAATCTACATATTTCTTTATTCCAACGTTTCGTAATAACATTTATTACATCTTCTGAGAATCTGTCAATTAATTAAAATGATAAAATTATAAAACAATCTAAATTCAGTAAGAAAAATTTAAAAAATCGTAAAAAGACTCAAATTTATTAAAATATACCATTACAAAAAAAATTATTATTTAAAAGCTGAGACCGCCGACCAACCTTAAGTTAAGAGAAAGGAAGACTGAATGGCAGGAGACAACAAAAGAGGAGACACGTTAATTAAGGTACATTTAGATGGAGGAGGTTTGGGTATTCAACTGGGGAACCAGCTGCTTAATGAGTAACGACTCTAAAATGGGTAGTTCTTGGGGGTTTGGTGTTTGCCCTATGATGCAAAAATCGTCTCTTTCGATTTGTGCTTTGCAGATTTTTGCACGGTTCCTGATATTTGAATGTTCAGGGTTGGAGAGCCTACTTCCTGTTCGGAAACTTATTCCACGATGAGCATCGATTCTGACCCTCAGTAACCTCTTCGTAGATCCCACATAAGTCCCTGGGATTTTTGCATCATAGGGCAAACACCAAACCCCACAGGAATTACCCATTTTAGATTCGTTACTCATTAAGCAGCTGGTTCCCCAGTTGAATACCCAAACCTCCTCCATCCAACTGTACCTTAATTAACGTGTCTCCTCTTTTGTTGTCTCCCGTCATTCAGTCTTCCATTCTCTTAAATTAAGGATGGTCGGCGGTCTCAACTTTTAAATAATAATTTTTTTGTAATTGTATATTTAAGTAAATTTTAGTGTTTTTACGATTTTTTTATTTTTAGTGAATTTGAGATTGTTTTATAATTTTATTATTTTAATTAATTGACAGATTCCCAGAAGATGTTATAAATATTATTACGAAACGCTGGAATAAAGAAATATGTAGATTGGCCTGTATCCTCGAGTCAACGCCTGATTCGATACATACATATGTATATATATATATATATATATATATATATATATATATATATATATATATATATATATATTACTATAAGGACCTCATTGAAACTGGATGGTATCTACCAGAGATATTTATTCATAAAAAGTTACAAGCTTCCCTGGTCTAACATTCTCATTGTCAAGTATCCATGGATTACAAGGGGTACTTGGCAATGAGGACTGTTAGTAATTGTAATCATGCTCAGAACAATTGTGTGAGTAATAAAGTTTATTATATATATATATATATATATATATATATATATATATATATATATATATATATATTACGAGGTCAAAATGACACTCGTTCAAACAAATGAAGAAAACTCCTAAACTGGTAACGTAGCCTACCTTTCGTGTTGAGCGCCATCCCTGAAGTTAGCTGAAAACTCAAAGTACCAAACTCTAGGCTAATCCAAACTCCCGATGTTACAAAAATATACTTTTTATTTCCCAAAATTAGATAACATGAAAATGGAATAAAACGGGTTAAGAATAACTAAAAAGAAACGTTAAACTATCACATTCTTCCCCAAATCATATTTAAGTAAGTAACCCCTTTTTCTCTTTCTGTCCAAGCATTCATAGTTTATCAAAGTCAAAAATTGTCTAGAGAAAACCCATTTTTCTATATGGTGACTTCGCATCCATCTGAAATAGAGACCATAATTATCACATCATTAAACATTAAACTTCGTCAATAAAATGTGCGTCACATCACGCTTCTTTTCGCTTTTAAATGTTAACTTTTTGAAAGTTTCCACTTTACTTTACCTTTTCCGACGGATCTCCAACGCCTCTTCTATACCGAAATCACTGCTGTCCACTTTGACAGTTGGCCGTCTAATTCCTCTGTTAATTCACATAGCAAAGATTATATGTCATTTTCTGTGATACCATTACGAATGCACATCCACTAATCGGTGTACATACTCGAGAACTTTCCCGTCATGAACTCATGTCTTTGGAATGCGTCAATGACCTCCATTCGTCACATGACAAGTTTCCTATTTGTTTTTCATCTCGGCATCTCCAAGGAATCCAGCATTTTGCATCTGTCTCTAACCGGCAAGAGCTAAGGTTATCAACCCCACTATTTAATATTATATATTGATACCAGTTTTTTTTAATATATATATATATAATATATATATCATATATGATATATATATATGTATATATATATATATATATATATTATATATTAGTATTATATATATATATATATATTTATATATTATATATATATATATACATATATATATATATATATATATATATATATATATATATATATATATATATATATATATATATTCACAGACCACTTGAAAAGAGGACTGGCGACTCCAACGCACGTGTCCTTAAGGTTGGGTCCTAAACTGGAATAGCGCTCGCTTAAAAAAACGATCTTTATGATATTTGATATCCTAAAAAGTAATGTCTTTTATCAAAGTTTTCTAATAAATACCATTTAAATATTATTTTGTTATCAAAACTTAGGGTAAAAGCCTTGATTTTTTGTTTTTTTTTTTTTTGTGTGTTTTAATCTAGTTTTAATACATGAAATCAGTACAAATATTAAATAAAAATGCAATATTTTTTTATATAAGAAGGATAAAAATATGATACCAATATACGAAAAAATATCAATTACAAGAAAAGAAAAACAAATAATCGTGGATATGACAGGCTTTGATAAATATACGTAGTATCTTAGTTCCAAGATATAAGATGAAAAAAATCAGTGCAAAAATGCTATGGAAAAATAAAGAAAACATATAAATTAATATTTTCAGTTACCCATAATCAGAATTGTTTAAACATATGCTTTGCACAAAATATTTTTGATAGATTGACATGCTCTCTTGTATTTTGCCAAAGAGGAATCAATCATTACTAAAAGCTTAGCCACGTAATTTCCACAATATTTGTTCGGCTCACTTAATTTCTCAAACCAATGCAATGCACTATGAACAAAGAACTCCATGTCAAGTGTAGGAACACAAAGACCACCAAGATTCAGTTCATTTGTTATCCCATATTCATGAACATTATAATCAGCAATTGAAACAACCTTTTGTTTCAATGGATGGATCTGAAAAATCAAGCAGTTCTCCAGTGCAGCAAATATGAAAACTTTCTGCAAGGTTAATATCCTCTTCACACAGATCATCTTCACAGCTGGAGCACTTGGGTGCGTGGGGATCTGAATTGCTATTATACTTTCTTATAGCATCATGCTTGACCATTTGGTGCAAACGCTGAACTTTACTAGCAACAAGGACATCTGGGCGCCTTAGTGGCGTGATCCGTATGGTCTTGGCCTACCACTTCAGTGGCCGTAAGTTCGATTCTCGTTCATTCCACTGATGGGTTAGAAATGTATGTTTCTGGTGATAAAAGTTCACTCTCGACGTGGTTCCGAAGTCATGTAAAGCTGTTGGTCCCGTTACTGAATAACCACTGGTTCCATGCAACGTAAAATCACCATACAAACAAACGTGGAGATCCTTCCATGACATCAATGCAAAAATTCCCACCAAACCGCTGCTTGGCCTGTCCAAAATATTTTGCAAGAGGCTCTTGAGAAAATACAGAGGGCAAACCATATTCAAAGTTTACACTGATATCTAGGATGTCCTTGTTGCTGGTAAAGTTCAGTGTTTGCACCAAATTTTCAAGCATGATGCTATAAGAAAACATAATAGCAATTCGAATCCCAACGCACCCCGATACCCCAGCTATGAAGATGATCTGTGTGAAGAGGATATTAAACTTACATAAAGTTTCCAAATTTGCAGCACTGGAGAATTACTTGATTCTTCAGATCCATTAAAACAAAGGGTTGTTTCAGTTGCTGGTTATCTTGTTCATAAATATGGGGTAACAGATGCAGGTGAAGATAACATTTCAAGTGAATCTTTAGAGGAACTGAATTGTCGTGACCTTCGTGTTCAAGTATACATCAAAGTGTTCGACCGCCTTGAGCAAACACAAGGCCTCCTTTTCAATAGTCGAATACTTTCTCTGAGAGGCAAAATCAACTTCCTCGAAAAATAAGCTACAGGATGATGGATCCCATCCTCACCCTCCTGTAACGATACCGCACCAATGCCAATAACACTGGCATCCGTGTTAGTGGGGCGGCTAAATCTGCAAAATTTTTAACAACCCACCTATGATAACCGTCCATGCCTAGGCATTTTCGGACGCCTCTTTTATTTGGAGAAACTGGGAACTCTGTAATAGCTTCTACATCCGCCTGTTTTAATGATACATTACCTAACCCTACTTCGTGCCCGAGATACACTATTTTTGCTCGGGCAAACTCACTCTTCTTTAAGTTTATGACAAAACCTGCTTTCTTCAACTCTTCGCAGAGAGCTCTAATACGCCTCATATGAGTGTCCCAGTCGTGCTGTAAATAACCACGTTGTCAGCATAAATGACACAACTTTCAACCTTACTGGTGACCAAGTTCATTAGCCGCTGGAGCGTGGCGGCTGCGTTTTTCATGCCAAACAGCATTACCTTACATTCATACAAACCATCCCCAGTTACAAATGCGGATACATCTTGAGCTCGTGGAGTTAAACCTATCTGCCAATACCTTTTCAGTAAGTCGAATTTACTAATGCACTTGGCAGAACAGAATCTGTCTATGCAATCCTCCACCCAAGGTAAAGGATAAGAATCAGTTTTGGTAACCTCGGTAAGCTTCCTGTAATCAAAGCACAACCGATGCTGGTTACCCTCTTTCTTAACGAGGACCACAGGAGAACTCCACGGACTACTACTAGGTTTCATGAGGTCTTGATCGAGCATGTAATTTACCTCAGATTGAATGATGTTCCTTTTGAAAGGATTCAACCTGTAAGGACATTGCTTAATAGGGCTAGCCTTTTCAATATCAACGTCATGCTCTAAAAGCCTAGTTCTACTAGGGAAATCATGAAACAAGATTTTATATTCGTTAATCAAACTTACCAATGACTTACCTGTGCCTTTTCTAAATGTTGAAGCTTTACGTGTAAATTATTAAGTATTGTCGAATTTTCTGAGGCGCTACTTAACTCTACTAGATTTTTCAAACTGTTAGAATCCAATTTATCTATCACTACATCTAAATCTTCAGGGACGTCCACTACAACTATAGGCTCTACTCTACACTATCAACAAATGTTTTCAGCATATTTACATGGCAAATATGAGTTTTTCTCCTCCTCTGAGGAGTTTCTACAACGTAATTAAGTTTGCTAAATTTCTTCACAACCTTCCATGGGCCTGAAAATTGGGCCTGTAGCATATTCCCTGACCAACCTCAAACGAAAGTGACTTGGTGCCCAAGTCGTATTGAAATTTCATTTAAGTTTGGCTGCTACCAAATTATTCTGAGCAAACTCACAAGCACTTCGTAATTTCTCCTGTAAATTGGATAAATAGCCAATAACATTAATTTCATTATTATCATTAATTTCTAAATGTTCCCTCGCCACATCGAGGGGGCCACGCACATTATGTCCAAACACTAACTGAATTGTGGAAAAAACCGATAAATTCATTTGGCATGGACCTCATAGCAAAAAGAGCATACGGGACCTCTTTGTCCCACCAATGAAAAAACTTTTCCAACACCGATTTTAACGTTTGATGAAGACGTTCCACCTGACCTTGACTCTCGGGGTGCTATGGCGAAGACGTAATATATTTTACTCCGAGCTCAGACATTTTCTTTCCAAAAATCCTACTTGTGAAATTCGTGCCACAATCACTCTGTAGAATCTTATTGATACTGAATTTAGTGAAGTTTATCAAGGCCTCCACTACCTTTTCCGCCTTCATGCTCTTCAGCGGGATAGCTTCAGAGTACCTGGACATCCTATCGACTATTGTTAGTAAAAAATACTCACATCCTCCACGCGTCCTTGGAAGGGACCCGACTACATCTATAATTACTTCCCTGAAAGGTTCTCCCACCGAAGGAATGGGAATCAGCGGCGCCTTCGGTATTTTCTGATTAGGCTTGTTTGCCTACCAGTTGGCACACCTGACATAACAACACAAACCTCTTCACATCCCGGCGCATACCTGGCCAGAAATATATTTCAGCTAATTTATGGACGCACTTGTGTACCTCGAAATGTCCAGATAAACTGCTCTCATGAGTCAAACTCAATAACTTTTCCCTATACCTTTCGGGAACCAATAACTGCCTTTAAATTTCTACCTTATTGACAGGAACCTCCCTGGCTCGACTGACCCAATATAATAAATTGTTGATTCTGCAAAAGAAAGAACAGGTAAGTCATCGTCAGTATGAAATTCTCGATTCTTAGCCTGTCGTACAGAATCCCAATCTTCATATTGTAAATTTAAATCCTCCCCACTTTCCGCTTCCATAGCAAATTGATTGCCTATCTCATTTAGACTAATATAAAAATTTCCTACCTCTTTGGCGCGTGAACACGTCGTTACACCAATAGGTTTTATATCAGAAGTACCTGAAAGAGAGATGAAGGTTAATATCGGGAAGGGACATGTTTCCTTCCTCGAAGCAAGATCATTAGCATACAGGCAATCAACACCATGTACAGGCGAACTGTCTACAGCAGCCAACCTCACCTGTCCCTTAAACCTTCTTGTCTTCAAAAAGAATGTCTCGATTGGGTAAGAATTCACCGTATTCGGGAAGCCCCCCTAACAAGACACATTCATTATTCAAATATACATAATCCGGGGGCACGGCATTCCGGACCGGTATCACTATTTATCGAAATGATCAAAGCGACCGAAAAGATCGAAACGGCCCACGAAACAACCGAAACGACCAAAAATATACACTACACACACACACACACACACACACACACACACACACACACACACACACACATATATATATATATATATATATATATATATATATATATATATATATATATATATATATATATATATATATTTATATATGTCTACTACCGAGACATAAGAGAGAATAGATGGGTACCAATATTCCCCGGAAAGTAAACGACCATATTTTCAGAGCAAAGAGAAAGTCAATCAATCGTCCGACCGAAGGAATCAACGCCAACAGCAACAACTCACTGTATAATCAATGTTTATGACTCAGCATCAGAGATTGTTTGCTGGAAGATTTTCATTGGTTTTGTCTATTATGGCGAAAGTGAAAGGTAACCAATTATTAGGGAAATAGGAAAGGCTTTAATCTACTGGATTTTGTTAAAAAAAAGTCAATACTTTGTAGGATATTATTCGGCGAGATTATTAACTGATAATTGAATTTGATGTAGATAGGAAAGCTTTCATTCATATTGAATGGAAATGAATTTACAATATTTATGGCAAATTGTTGGTCCAATAACATTCCATGAGGCCGTTTTTACTAATGACTGATGAACTATTCATTCAATAATCATTGGAAAAATACATGTGTAGTTATGTGACAGATTTTGTTCATTATGCACTGTTTAAACTCTTAATCGTCATTCACCGACAGGCACAAGTTATTAGCATAATTACCAAGTACCTTTGTCAGTTAATGATGTTGCAGTCAACACTGGCAAGAGCGCTAAAGAGTTTGATGTACCACGTTATTCGTCTACTAGCTACTGAAAGACATAAACACATTTTAAGAGTAATAATGATTAAGAAATGAATACCGTTACATGTCATCAATGAATTTTCTTTCTCATAAGAGCACGATATCTTAACACAAAAATGAAGGAAATCATATGAGAACATGAGGATGTACAGCATCGATACCATCGAGAAATAGAGGGGATTTTTTAGTGAGGGAACACAAAAAGAAAGCTACTATTTTTTTTATTTTATGACAGGAAACGCGCCAACCTTCATTTGCTAATGAAAGATTTGTCATACGCTAATAAAATATTCCTCAGAAGAGATCGACCCAAGTGATTCAACAAAGCTGCTTCACTGACGCTCATCGCAATCATTCCTTGGTTTAATGACCAAACGGCAACTTTCAAATTGGAATGTAAATAAATTTTGCTTCCTTCCTCTTCCCTTGAGTTTGGATGAGGGAAAATGTCCAGAAAACCCCGACTACAGAGGTTAGGAAACTATGAATTAGTGCTCCAGGTTTGTTTAATTTTTAGTGCTTCAGGGGTTTTCCCTGATTACTTTCATCGTCCTACCCACTACCAACTTAGCCAATAAGATATAAAGTTACAACCTGTGAAAAAAGTAATGTGGCAGACTGTGTTGGTTGAATATATATCAGTTATCCACTTCCCTCTCACCTATTAAGACTTATAGTACATACACATGCCATCAGCACCTATAAAAACGTACCTATACATAGAAATCGAGGCAAAGAAGGCGGCAAGGAGGAGAGCTGGCCTATCCGTTATATTTGGAGGTCTTTGATTAGCAAGAAACTAGTCACTCGGGTCCCATCGAAGTCATTGGCACGACATTAATGCAGCGAAGTATATTCTTCTTTCAGCGGTCATTTCTGGAATGTATGGAACCACTTCACAAATTTTATATATAAAAACGCGCAATCAGGTATAGTATTTACTTAATGTCCCACTTCATTCAAAAAGTTTTTGTGTCACTGTACTATAGTTTTGATAAACAAGATTGTTGTTCATTATTATAAGTAAGTATTGTTCTCTCGTTCATTGTGATCAGGTTATTGTACTTCGTTTTCATTTTCAGCATCCTATTTTTGCATTTCCTTTCAAAGGCTGAAGTATACCCCTTCACTCAAATGTATAAGGAATAAACGCAGCAGAATAATAATCGTGTAGTTCCTGTAACGCACACAACTTCTCTCAGTCCCTCAATGAAAAGTCTGGAAATTTACTTTTACTCAACTTCCTCGCTCTAGCAGTCTTGAGAAGAAAAAAAAGCACAAGAGAAAGTAAAACCGTCAGCAATAACTTTACTACACAAATTAACTGAGATGATTCAGAGGCAGAAAAATTATTTTTATCAACGGAACTTCTAGTATGAATACTCTCTCTCTCTCTCTCTCTCTCTCTCTCTCTCTCTCTTTTATTTGGGGGAACAAATACAATAAACTCTTGGAGACAGCAGTATGCTGATATTTATAAGGTGATTTACAAGAAAGCTATACAGGCCGAAATGAGGACTTCTTATGCAAGGAAATGCAAGTGAGTGTGTTTAAGACAGAAAAGGCTTTTTCCATTTCTAGGTTCCAATATCCCTTGTTTTGCTTATATTTATTTGATGCTAAGAATATTATTCATTAAAACTACAAATAACAGCACTTGATATTAAATTCATGTTCACTGAATATCGGTTACACGTATATGGAAAAAGGTGATATAGGTGAATATAGATACTGGGTGAGCACCAAACTGCTCATTTTTCCTGGAAAGAAGCTGGAAGGCATTTCGAGGTAAGGCATAGGGGAAGAGAATGGGGTCCAAGAAGAGGTTAGCGTGTATGGATCGAGTACTTTTGGCTTTGTACCCGTGAAGCTCAAGTTTTATTTGGGAAACAGACCTAAGCTTACAATTCAAATATTTAAGAGATACTGAGGATATTGAAGATTCCTGGTATAAATGTGTTCATTTGTAGTTTGTTAAAGAGTTTTTAATATTTTTTGTAATGAAGGTAAAGGTAGATTTACAATAAGCAGAATGACTGGTCATGCTAAAAATTAGGTAATAAAAGATTACCAGGTACATCTCTGTGCTTGTTTGATAGTTTTGTGGAAATTTCGTTGAATAAGGCAAGATAATGTCAATGTAATGTAAAAAAAAACTTATGTTGTTGTATAATATAAGGCAAACTGGTGATAATGGAGAGATTTCTCAGGCTGGTGAAATATGACAGCATCACAGTCCACCTCAGGAGATGTGGCAGAGAGATGCAGCACTTTCCTTGCGACTGACTGCAAGGCCCATAAATTCTGCACTGCTATATTTGGGCACAATCATGGTATAATGGCTTGGGGTGACAATTTCGCCCCAAAGAGAGAGAGAGAAAGAGAGAGAGAGAGAGAGAGAGAGAGAGAGAGAGAGAGAGAGAGAGAGAGAGCGGCGAACATGACCTGCACTATTGCGCGATGGATATTTCCCAGACGCTGACGATAATAGTTCTAATGGCCTTCTCGTGGAACAGATTGATCGCTTATAAAACTTAATAATTATCACCAGCCTACACACGAGATTTCTCTCGTTAAGAAATCCTTGATGGTTGATATTTGATATCATCATTCAACTCACCTCAGAATACTTGAAAATTAATCATGTGATTCGCGAAGAATTTACCTTAGACTAAGAAAAGAAGTTCTAATGACAAGAAAGACTATCCGCTGAAGGAAGGGAATTAACAGCTTTGGAAGATTACGAGGTGCAGAAACAGCCGGGCTGGCGGGGGGACAATATGATCTAAAATGAAACCCAGTCAAAAAGATTAGCAGTCTCATAGTAAAGGACTAACCACTTTTTTATTTTATTTATTTATTTATTTATTTATTTTTTTTTTAGGGTTAGCTTCATCCTATGATGTTCAGTACTCTGAGATACACCAACCAGATGAACACACTTGTGAATGCATATGAATCCCACACTTTTACACACACACACACACAGGTAAACTCTGAATGACAGTCTACGTGTAAAGGGCCGTACACACGATCAGTATTACTGTTATTATTTCGTGCACTGTCAGTAATACTGACGGTGTGTGCGTCATAATGAAGTACCATCAGTACCACAAAATGTTGGTTACTGACCTCAAAATCCAGTCATCAGTATTTGGGCGGGCCTTATATTATGTACTGATAGTGTGTTCGCTGTACTGTCATTCCCATCAGTACTATCCAAGCAGCTGTGGTAATTACAATGGCAGGAAAGGAAGAAGGGAAAATGGATCTCCAGGATGTTATTCTACTCTATCGTTGCTTATTAGAGTTGTGAGATATTCGGAGTGAAAATAATTATTTTATGAAAAAAGGCATGAAACAAGCAACATATGAGAAATTATTGAAAGTATATAAGAAAATCGAAATTGATGCAAGTGTCTAAGATGTAAAGAAGAAAATAAATACGTTGCGAAGCAACTTTCGCAAAGAGTTAAAACAAATCCATGATTCTAAAACAAATGGAGCCACTGAACCAAAATTTTTTTGTGATTAATGATTCAGGTAGTGACACCTTATATGCGCCATTATCTCGTCCATCGTCATCAGCAAGTAATTGCAACAGCCATAGTGACCCAGTAAACAATTCCATGACGCAATTACAACCACGGACTCAATATTTCCATGACTTTTTAGGTGAAGGGGACCATTAAATAAATATGGTCTACAAT
>NC_061092.1:49272704-49275204 GCF_015104395.2 Macrobrachium nipponense | reverse complement strand
ATATTATATATCTATTATATATAACAAAACTACAATAATTCTTTTTAGAGAAAAGTGATTACTTTTACCATTGTTTTAAATAACAATAACTTTTTCTTTTTTACAGATAAATCTAATTCATAAATATTGGCTTTTCAAAGATAATAATATATAATAGTAAAATAAAATAAATTTATGAGAATAAGCTCAGGTAAGAATGTCAGTCGAATGAGTGGCTCCCAAACTGGTAAATCTTTATCGTGTTTATGTTTACGGTACATTGGCTGTGCTAATATTTTTTTTTTATTGAAGACCTCATAAAATCCCAATTCTTTCTTATTTCTAAGTAGTGCTATTTTACACATAAAGCAATTAATTATTTGGTCTACGGAAAATATTATGAATCACTTTTTGTCTGGGTATCACATCATCATTTGTTACCTGAGGTACTCCTCATTTATTTGGTCTTCAAGAAATCCTTTAATTCATTGCCTCCAGTGTCATCCAAATAATCAATCATCTGGTCCCACAAGACTCCAATTAATCTTTTAGTTTGGTTGATGGGGTATTCCGTATTCCATGATTATTTTGATTAGGTTTCCCAGTAATCGTATAAATCTCGAAGTAAACCTTTAATCTTTGGTTCCTAGGATATCTACCCTTTTTCTCAGTTGGTCCTTAATCGGTTTGTCCCCCTAGGTAACTTACAAATCACTTCGTTTTGGGTATTCCTTAATCACTTGGTTGATGAGGGATCCTTTTAACCCAGGAATTATTTGGGTTTTCATGTATCTCATCAATCATTTGCTAATTATGTTAATCATGATAACTGAGGTATCTCCTAAATCATAGAGTTCTTTAACAAAATATTATCCACCTGATCCCAGGAGTATCTAGTAAATCATTTGGTCCCTGAGGTAACATATTATCCACCTGATCCCAGGTCCCTGAGGTAACATGTTAACCATTTCTTATCACATCACCTGTTCCCTCATATAGCCAATTAATCAGTTGATCCCGCAGCTATGACAAAGGCAATTATGGGACTAATGACTTCATAATCAATTTTGTTTTACATCTTTTTATCGGTTTTGACAAAAATATTTCATAAAAGAATCTACGGATAGTCAGTTTCGATACAACCTGTGAGAGAGAGAGAGAGAGAGAGAGAGAGAGAGAGAGAGAGAGAGAATCGTCTCTTAACTCGACCTTCCCTTTTCAACCAGGTCACGATCCCCCAAAGTCATAGGAAATCGTTACTTTCACATCCAGCCAATAAAGACGCTGTGCCAGTAAAAAAGAAACGGATCACCACTAACAGCTCCTGTGAATGAAAAAGACTATCTATTGAATGCCCATAATGTTCAGTTACATAAAACGTCATGAAGAGAGAGAGAGAGAGAGAGAGAGAGAGAAAGAGAGAGAGAGAGAGAGAGAGAGAGAGAGAGAGAGAGAGAGAGAGAGAAGAGGAGAAAGTTAACTACATTCTGTTACTCAGATTATTTGCATTTATATTATACAACATACAAACCCTAAACTGATCACAGTCTAGGTCAATAGAGGCATCATGATAATTAAGATACCTGTTTCAAAGGTACATTAATACTTTTCTATGAGAGAGAGAGAGAGAGAGAGGAGAGAAGGGAATTGAAGAGGAAGATGGAGAGAGAGAGAGAGAGAGAGAGAGAGAGAGAGAGAGAGACTAACTGCGCTTTGTGAGATGTTATGTTGGTGCGTCCCACAAGAATGCATAAAACTTTTCCTACCTGCCAAAAAGAACGTGAAAATGGTTCTTTGAAAGCATACTCTAATCTCTTGTCCATTCATACGGAATTTCTCTAAATAATATTTAATTAATCTTTTCTTGAGTCACAATAAGTGGTCTTTGAACCTTTCTTTAACCATGGCCAAAGCTTTATATTTAGTTATTTTGTGTAGTATTTATTCACCGGAACTCTTTCTTTTGCATGTTTGCTTGTTTAGCTGCCCTTTTATAAATTACGTTTTCGTTCTCTTTTCTTCGCCTGCACTTTACGTTGAGGATTTGGTTGGGCAGTTGAGAGAGAATCTGTAGCTCTTGTTATTACTTAGCACCTGTGCATTTGTTGTGCCTCTCGCAGTATATCGCGCCTGGTGCCTTTGAGCTGCTGTTTGCTGTTCTGCAGCTTCTTAGCCGTGTGCTTGACCTCCTGTAGCCATCGAGAGGAAATTTAATGGTGGAGAACGGAAATGGTTATTAGTGTTCACCCCTCTAATATTAATAGAGTGGATATTTATGTCTGATGATCCCATCGGTGCAGGACATGAAAAAAGATTCTTCGATGTTGGAATTCGTTATATATATTACCGCCTCCCCCGCCACCCCCCCCCCCCCCTTATCTAACTACATAAGTGGCAACTCTTACCTTTTAGTAGCAGGCCGGCCTCTCTCTGCAAGCAATGTCAAACTAGGCTAATCTTAGAGTTCACGTAAATACAAAAATATGCTATTTATTTCCCAAACCAGATGAACATAAAAATG
>NC_061092.1:49252704-49267704 GCF_015104395.2 Macrobrachium nipponense | reverse complement strand
GTTCCCTCGTTAATTAGGATGATGGCATTGTTCTTCGTCAACAGTTACAGCCTTCTAACTATCTATCAAATTCCATTTCAAAGTCCTTTCGCTCAAACACATCCAAAGAAAAAGAACAAAAACTAGTTAAATCCTTGGTAATGAGTTTCACCATCAGAGAAATCAACCGAGATATTTCAGAGACAGTGGATATATCTGGAATAACAACTCTCTCTCCTCTCTCTCTCTCTCTCGTCCTCTCTCTCATCTCTCTCTCTCTCTCCTCTCCATATCGTACGCTATTTTTAATATTTTTCATTGAAAAATGTCGAAAATAGTGAGTTCTTAGAAGTCTTCATCAATCAACATGATACTGAGTGGCTTAGGTGAAAAGTCTATATTTTCATTCCCTAATTCTGCTTTCAGTTTTTTTTTCCGATGATATTTTAGAATAAAATAATAAGGAATCGCGAAGTTAACAGTTCTCGTTTTTATTGAATGTTTTAACTAAAAAATAAGTCTAACATTTCCAGGAAGTAACAGGTAGCTCAAAGTGAAACCCTGTACCTATCAGGAACGAAAAAGGAAGCTCAGGTGAGACACGCCCCTTGAAGCATCTGTGAAACCTCTTTCAAGACCGTTGATGGATACACGGATTAGGAGACAATCCTGTTAGGATCGACTTTTGCTCAACCATTTCCATGTGAACGTCCATCATTCATCGCTATCAGTCATGTAATTGGGAAGTGCAAGAATACAATCACCTTTTCTTCCTTTATTTTTGTTGTGAGCGAGCTAGAAAAAGCTAGGGTAAGTAATGATGTCTGATAAGGAAGGTGGTAAACAGGAATCCATTTCGAGGGCATTAGTATAACTCTTCATGATTCTCTGAATATGAATGGATGGCTAATCAAGAATGAAGTAACAATATTTCATAACTGATGTTACAAAACATTGAATCAAGGAGAGATTGAAGTCTGTCATCATTCAGAATGACTATCATTGTTCCCCTTATTTTCTGAAAATAATTATGTTTCGTCGTCACTGAATTAAATAGGAATGACGAGGAATTTTTACTGTCAATTTATTTCTACGTATAAACTGTATATGGTCGTAAATGTTTTTTTAGTTTAATTCCGCGGTGTTATTTTTATGCATTATTATATTTTGTTTGGATGATAAAAAAAATCACTCAACGATGTTGACAATAGCAAATTTCCTTCAAAATTTAAAGTACTTCCAGGATAAGCATAATCGGCAATCAGACTTGAAAAGCAAACTTCGCCTTAGTAACATAGTTATGAGAAATGGAATCTTACTTATCTCCTGAGCAACCAGAAGGAAAAAGACCACCATATGATTATGCTATCATTCCGAGATCATTTGAAAATCCGAGGACACTGGCATTAGGGCAATGGAACAAAATAAGATATGAGACGCTTTTTGAGAGCGATATAGTCTCTACCATGATTAGGTCACTTACATTTGAGAAGCGAAAGGATAACCATTATCATGTCTTCTGATCCATGATCAAGGTTCATAATAAGTCTATGAACATTTGCAGAGTGAGGTAACCATAAGGTAAAACACACGTCTTTCCCATCAATTTCCCTGTCGATCAATTCTGACAGCACACGTATCAACAAGACAGCACATTTTTGGGCCCTTATCCCTGACTATTTCTGTTCAGTTACTAAGTCTGATTTCTTATGTAGATGTCTTTACCTATAATTCTTGGCCCTCTTATTTTTTATTTTCTTTTTTTTTTCTTTTTACATGAGTCAGCAGGTCTAGCTTATTGTGTCATTAAGTGTTAGAGGGACTGACGTTCTGAAATTTATGATTAATAACAATATCTAAAAGGAGGTTACAGGCCCTATGTCCCGTAAAGGCAGAAAACATAAGAATTCCATTTATCACAACTCTTAAAGTCAAGATCCATCTGCAACAATTTGTCCTTCCCAATATCCATTAGTAGTACCACACTAAATCTATACAGGAATAGCTTCAAGCACATTGAAAAGTTGCAACATTATCAAAATATAAAATCTCTTTAAACTCCCATTAAATATCACACTTCCATTTACACCAATCATACCACTGACAAAAGCGGCTGAATTAGGAACCAACTCCCTGTCTCTCATTATATTTCCCTTTTGTGTATTCTGTATACTTACAAAAATATAGTCAATTTTAGCAGGTGAAGCATTTTGTTCTTACCATTGTTAAATATGACAATAATTTTTATTTCCTTCTCGTTCAAAGATAAATCTTATTTATAAATGCGCCTTGTGAAAGGTAAATCCTTCCTTTTAACGTAAATAACCAACAATCTTTTGATAAGAAGATTGCAAGAGTTTGCATTTAGTGTTCACGAATCAATAATAAGAATAAGCGGAAATGAGACTGTGAGTTAAAAGCCAGTGGCTCTTTCATTCTTTAATTCCTTTGGAACCGTTAAAACCTCTTTTTTTGATAGATACAACGGACTGGCTGTGTGCTGGGGAAAAAAGAACACAGTAAGATCCGAATAATCTTGCCTGAGGTGAGAATATCTGGGACTAAATATTTGATTGCATGGTCGTGATATTTTTACCATGAACCAAATAATTCTTTGGTCCACGAGATATCTCATTTACTTGGTGTTTGGGTATCTTTAAATCATTTGATACCTAGGTATTTCATAATGATTTTGGTTTCCAAGCAAGCCTACTAGATTGCTGGCGTATCCCTTGATTATTTGGTCTCTGGGTTTCCCTGTAATCACTTGGTTATGAGGTATCACATGAAACATCTGATCCCAACGGTAACCCGTTTTAACCATTTGGTCCCTGAAGATTACTATCAAAATCCTGGTCTCTGAAGTATCACATTAACCACCTATTCCCAGAGATGACAAATTTAACACTTGTTCCTTCAGAAATCCCTATGGCCATTATTGTGACTAACGTCGTTATATTTGTTTCTGGATCATTTCATCGCGATATCATAAACATTTCATAAAAAAAATCTATAGCTTTTCAGTTTCGATACACACTCTCAGAGAGAGAGAGAGAGAGAGAGAGAGAGAGAGAGAGAGAGAGTTGGCTCTTCACCAAATTTCTTTCCCCTTCACCCAAGTCACGATCCACCAGTCATAGGAAATCCTTACTTTCACATCCAACCAATTCAGACGCTCCAACGATAAAAGGGAAACAGATCAACTCTAATAGCTACTGCAAATAATAATAATAATAATAATATACATATATATATATATATATATATATATATATGTGTGTGTATATATATATATATATATATATATATATATATATATATATATATATATATATATATATATATATATATATATATTATATATATATAATATATATATATATATATATTATATATATATATATAACATACATATATATATACTATATATATATATATATATCCATATATATATATATATATATATATATATATGTATGTATATGTATATATATATATATATATATATATATATATATATATATATATAACGTTGCTTAATGTTTAAATATAATAAAGCCACGAAGATAGGAGGGACAGAGCGATGGAGAAAGAGGGAGGGAGATAAATAACATTCTGCTCATCAGCTTTCATTCATATTTTAGAACTGACAAAACCAACACTGATCAGTAGCGTTGAGAGAGAGAGAGAGAGAGAGAGAGAGAGAGAGAGAGAGAGAGAGAGAGAGAGAGAGATAATATGAATGATTGCAACCCGTTTTAAGAAATGAACACACACGTCTCGTATTTCTCTCTCTCTCTCTCTCTACATGAGCTGCAAACCACAAAGGACGATTAACAAACAAATGCTAATTCCCTGCTCGAATCAATAGAGTCATACAGGAACCCTAGTCCTTGTTCCAGAATGGTTCTCAGTTTGTGAGTTGCGTGCGCTGCCTCTGCTGTATGAGAGAGAGAGAGAGAGAGAGAGAGAGAGAGAGAGAGAGACTTTCTCGAAATTAACTGCCCTTGATAGGATTTTACGTCTGTGTGTCCCACCTGAATGCGCAGACGCGCAGATGAATCGCAACGATAGCAATTGAATGCGAAATGTTTATGTCACCAGTTTTGCTTGGCTTTATTAACTTTTTCTAATTTTATTGGGAATTTACTCTGGGCCTATCCTCCTCTCTCCGCGTCAACCATCTTCACAATATAATAAAAATAAAATAATCAGCAGTGAATAATCAATTCGTTACTATGTACTCGCTCATACAGACGAGTGTAAACTTTTCATTTTATATAAAAAAAATTACAGTCATTACCTATCCTTATCAAAGAAGACCTCAAACATGAACGATTGAAGCCACCAAAAGTCTGAGAACTTGATTTTTCACCTTTGAAGAGCCGAACTTCGTCTACTTATCTGTTATGAAATAATTGCTATAGATGATCAGTATAAGAAATGCACTTCTGTGTACTGTTGCCTGTGAAAAACTGTGACCTTGACCTTGAGGGGTCAAACGTGATAAACAGTCAAGTATGAAGCATTTAATTAAACCTTCAAGAAAATGTGAATTTTGACTTTTATGAACCTCTTAAAACTTCTTGAACACTACCTAATTTTCAAAAAAGTTAACCATCCAAATGGGTTTTCACTCATTTCATTAAAACTCTTTCCTAATTTTCGTGAACCTGCTAAAACACTTTGACGTTGATATTTTCCCTTCAAACACTGAATAATTTTTTTTTTTCAAAAAATACTGCTCTCCAGGTAACTTACAGAAAACTTTTATTGTTTCATTTAAATCTGTAAGCATAATACTACTGTTAGATTAATAGACAGACTAAAGTACAGACAGGCATGGACACAGAGAAACAGACGGACAACAGAACCAAACAGCCTTCTTGCCCGATGGAATGTTAACAACATAATAACGTCTTATGCCAAGACCTATAAACATGAATAGGTATTTGATCAGCTTATTTTAATTAGTGAAGGCAAGGGATTTCAGACTCTGTGATCCGCAAAACTTTGTCAATTAACGACGTCTTGTTTTTGATTGTATGAAATTTAGGAAGCCAAACCAAGAGCTGGTGTACTTTCGACCATTCAGCGCTTAAGAGAGTAAATAGAGAAAGCTCGCGAGGTTGGACGTTAAGAAAAAGAGAACCAGAAAATAAAAGAAATAAAAGTATAATTGGGCTGAGAGGTGATGGAGAGGCTCAATAGCAACATTAAAGAAATTAAGCGAGATTGTAAGTAAAGGAAAACGGTAAAAAGTGCCTGCAGCTTGGGAAAATAGGTATCCTGTAAGCTCCCTTAATGCACCCGTGAGGCACACTGACGGGAATTCCGTTTACTTTCTTTGTTTACAATTGGCAAAGGAAAGCTTTAAAACGCCGTTAGTATTCCCAAAAACTTGGTAAGGCAAAAGAGATGCAATGCTAATTAAATGAAAGATGATTTCAGTAAAGAGAGAGAGAGAGAGAGAGAGAGAGAGAGAGAGAGAGAGAGAGTGATCTAACGCAGGTGTTGGAGAACATCAATCTGGATATCATCTCGAAAGACTTTAGAGATTTCTTGAGTTTTATTTCATTAGTTAACCTCATTAATAAATCACGAGAGTAACAAGAGCTAGTGAGATGTCCTTCCTTGAAACCTCCGACGCCATTGCATATTCGGACAAATTTCCTTTTTGTAACGTCGTGGATTAATTAATGTAAAGTAAAGAGATACAATCGTCATTCTGTGCGGTGGTGGTGGTGGTGTGTGTGTTGTGTGTGTGTGTGTGTGTGTGTGTGCGCGCGCGCGCGCGCCATGGACAGCCTTTCTTTGTCCTCTCCCTCCCTCCCTCTCATTCCTTCACACGCAAAAACGATTCGTTCTCTTTCACAGTACTTAACACAAACGATTCCCTCCAACCTCTCTATAACTTATACTTGCACATCCACATGTTTATTCCGTTCCTCATACAGTGGACTACGTGCGCGCGCGCGCGCGCGTGTGTGTGTGTATCTTAGTATAAAAAGTGAATTTTGCTGAATAAAGGTTGAATCGGGGCCAAATGGGCCGACGCATGATCCTCAAAGGTCATTCAGTGTTGCATGTTTCTTAGTCCTTATTTGCGGAACTAGTTACTTACTTAGCAACTAACTGATGCCAGATCAAACGTGGATAAGACGGCAAATGATAGAGATAATAAGTGACACATTATAATTGCGAGGGAAAGACTCTTCCACACACTTTGGTACGAAGGTGACCCCTTACCTACATTGTCATTTGGAAGTTTGAAAGTTTTATACACGGATTTGGCTGCCCCGCGTTGAAAATACCATGTGGGTCATCTACCGACAAGTGCTGACGGCCCTGTATCGGAGTATTCATCAGTTTCGTAAATATATTTCATAGTCTTATCTTGCATACCATTCTAACTATAGTAGAGTCCATCTAGCTTTGCAGCTAAGCCCCTCCCACTGCATGCCAATGATTGGCTAGTTCTCGAAGAGGGAATGGCGTCACACTAGTTAACAGACCAAATGATTACCATAGTTGTGAAATATGCAATTGATATACATCACGCGCAGACTAAATACGCATCCTTTTTTTTTTGTGGGGGGGGGGGGGAGCAGGTGTGTGTTGTTTGACTGGATAAGTGATCCGACATAGACCGCATTAATTGAAATGGAGCATAGACCTATGTTGACTGTTCCGATGTTAGGGTATTAATTCATAATCCTCCATGTCAAATGTTAATATCATTGAGATATTGGGCCTACACGTCAATTTCTTATATTTTGAAGTAATGGCAGGGCATACGCCTACAATCGAATTCTTATATTTTGAGGCAATGGCAGGGCATAGCACTACAAGTGCATCCTTTCCCCTTCCGAGAGCTAAAGAGGTAAGACCATGTATTAGTTGCACTCTCGTGTTACTGGTTAGATCATTACATACGGTGCATTGTGATTCAGCATGTTAGTGTTCAGATCTCATGAAATTGACCATTATTAATTTGCATACCATTCCACAACTCTTGTCATTATTCTCATTGGTTTTAATGGGATTTGTGGCCAGGCCCGTGATCCTTCAAGGACCACGTGGTCATCAGATTTGTCATAGAGTAACTTTCGAGAGACAGTGAGATTTATTTTCGAATTAAATTGTATGAGTAGGTATGAGATGTTTATTTTTGTGATAAAATCGTGTAAAATCTGGCAACCCATATTCATTTGTCCTGTGACTGGGGACCGAAGTCTGTACTGTAAGTTAGGTTATCCCACCAACTCCATCAAGTGAATCAGTAAAACTCAAACGTGAGGGTATATTTTGCAACATTTGGTCCTTTGAACCATAGCCTAAGACATCAGTTTCCAATTACGCGATGGGTGGACATGGTCTTTAGGGTAGTCTGCTGGACACTTGCAGATCCCAACTCACATGCCACAGAATGAAGGAATAGAGATAGAGATTTAAGGGAGACCCAGCATGTTAATATCAATGTTTTAGAATCAAGTGAGTTGCCCTTTTGGAACAGGAGGTACAATCTTGCTGTGGTGTATTTGGGGGGTAATGATCTGACTGTGAACACACAGTAAGAGGTCTGGGAGATGCTAAGAGCATTCTTCGGGTGAGTAGTATAGTGTGCGAGTAAGAGGCCTTAATGTATGCATCAAAAGATATTGTTTGAGACAAACAAAGTATAGAGTGCGACACTAGCCTATGAACCCTCTTGCCTGTAGGTTAGGCCAAACATCTGATGAGGTGTATTTTTATGCCCACATAAGAGGAGTCTTGTTAAATCATATAATGAATGCTCTGAATCGTGGCAAACCGGTGCGTTAGGCTGGAGGGAGACTAGAGGTTGAGCTCATTTCATTTAATGTAAGTTTCCTTCATGTAATTCGTATGGCAGCGTCATTTCCTTTGGGGTACTAAACCTTGTTTGTAGAATACACACCATCTCATTTCCAATTCAGATTAATTGTAGTGTAATTAATATTAGACCTTCCCTGTATTCTAAAAGGCGGCCACTATTAAAACCCAGATCGACTTGCACCTCCTTCTCCTCTCCAACTCCCTGACAGGCACTTAAGGAGATCTATTGGAGTTGTATGGTGTCACTATTTATCAAATCTATTAAATAGGATTCAAGCTGACGAGTTGCAAATACTGTACCTTACAACCATGATTAAGATAGAGTCATTGGTCAGAAATACGATAAGATAGAGCGTTGATAAAGGTGGTCTTACAACCACGCTGCTCATTAACAGAATCAATGCTAACATAACACAACCAAAAACATGTATACCTCATTTGAAAGAACTCCTTTTGCCTGTATTCAAGGGAGAAAAAGGTAGATCTAGTGTACCTATCCGCGGCGGCCCAGAGTATGGCAGTTGCGGTTTTTCTATGCAGTTTTACCTCCTGAACAAGAATTTGAAGTAATATTTATTCGGACGACTCTAATTTACCTTTGAACTCTATCCTACGGTAAAGGGGATTCCCATTGGGAACCGGGGTTTTGGGTGGGGACAAAACCCCAACTCTATCCTACGGTAAAGGGGACCCCCCAGTGGGAACGTGGGTTTTGTGAGAAACCACTTGGGGGGAGATTTTGCCATGTTATTGTGGTATTTCCCACATTTATCACTTTTAAAAAACACGAAATACAGGCGGAAATAAGAGATAACAAAACTAGCGATAGTGGAGCCGTTCCACATCCATATTCGTCCTACTACTACTACTACCACAACACTGAATCCTATTACACATGCGCTAATGCTACTGCGCATGCGCTAACTGTAAGGGAGCTTTTGGCCTAAACTCAGACTTCTTAGTGAAAAGGAAAGAATGGGGGTTTACGGGAGGGATACATGTATTTAGCCAAACACGTTACAGTATGACCCCTACATTGCTACCGGACTGAGTGAAGGATTGGGTGGTGGTAACAGGGTTCCCAGATTTGGCAGTTTCTCACCAAATTTGGCTTTTTTTTCCTAATTTGGTGGGTAAAAATTCACTTTGGCTGGTTAGTGGTATTTTGGCTGGTTTTCAAACACTTTCTATTTGAGCTAAACACTGATCCCACGTTTGAGGAATCTCTCCCCAGATTGGGAATTTTTGAAGGTTTTCAGGAAAATCTGGGGAATTTCAATAGGTTTTCAGTAAAAACTTGGTAACATTTAAGCAAAATATGTAGATGGAATTAAAATAAAAATCACACACACACCAGACGACCACAAAACAGGCCGCCGGATTCTCAGAGAACGGGCCTCATTTCAAAATTTCAATTCATTCTCGTTTTTTTCCTGTATTCTTATATTAGTTTATATTATCTAACTAAAACTATGATGCCGCTATACAAGCATATATATGATAAAAAATATGCATTTATAAAGATAAATATAACGCACATATATTTGCCGGTTATTTGGGTTGGTTTGGATTTCCATTTGGCGGGATTTTGGCTGGTTTCATGGTAGACTTTGGCTGGTTGGTAGTGGTGTCATCTGGGAACCCTGGCTGGTAACCATACGTTGAGTTACATAAAAGCATTTACCTAATTGCTTATTAAACATGTTATGTGAATTCTAGTGTTTATTCCTTTTCCTTTTTCCATAGTATTTGTATAATAACTGTTTTGAAATATCCCCACCTAATCATTTCACCATATATAACTTGAAATATTATGTTATAATTGAGGACAGACACCTAAAAATGCCTACGTGTTGATATAGAACTCAGTTTTAGGACGTTTCGATACCTACCTACCTGTTACGTGAAATTGCACATTGCGTTGCATATTACATACACACTCCCTATATCATTTATACACAAGTCAATCCCTCCCCTTTCCAGTATTCACGACTGGCTCTTTACGTTACACCATTACAATGCATTTCTCACCGATACCAATACCTAGATTAAAGTTTGCCATTATTATAAATAAAACCTACATTTGAATATATAACATTTATATAGTTTGCCATTATTATTATAAAACTACATTTAAATATATTCCATTATACAGTTTTACAGACATTACAATTTACACCTCCCTTCCAGTTTCCTTACTATTATGCAGTTATGTATGGTTACTTTTAACATTTTACAACACTTCCACACCCATCAAAGTTAGGTTTATATGTCATTTTACCTACTGGGGGCCGAATCCCCTCCCCCGGTTAGGCAACATACCCTTAGGTTTAGTTTGTTATATGTTGGTTTACCTACTAGTTTTACTTCCTTGAAGGGGGTTACCCGGTTAGGCTAGGTTGGTTAGTTCTTCAAGGGTGGATACCTGGGGGGGGGGGGGGGGGGGGGGGGGTGGTTAGGTTACATTCCCTACTTGGTTACCTACTAGGTTAGGTTTGGTTATGTTACATTCCTTACTAGGTTAGGTTAGGCCTTTAAGGGGGGGTACGGGGGGCAAAGCCCCTATGGTCAGGCAATATTCCCTACTAGGTTAGGTTTAGGGTTAGGTTGGTTAGGTTACATTCCTTACTAAGTTAGGTTAGGCCCTTAAGGGGGGGTACGGGGGGGCGAAGCCCCCCTGGTCAGGCAATATTCCCTACTAGGTTAGGTTAGGTTAGGTTACATTCCTTACTAGGTTACGTTAGGCCTAGTATTTCCTCTAGTTAGTTAGTTACGTTCCTTACTAGGTTAGGTTAGGCCTTTAAGGGGGGTATGGGGGGGCAAAGCCCCCCTGGTCAGGCAATGTTCCCTACTAGGTTAGGTTAGATTGGTTAGGTTACTTTCCTTACTAGGTTAGGTTAGGCCATTAAGGGGGGGTACGGGGGGGGGGGGCGAAGCCCCCCTGGTCAGGCAATATTCCCTACTAGGTTAGGTTAGGTTAGGTTGGTTAGGTTACATTCCTATTAGGTTACGTTAGGGCCTAGTATTTCCCTACTAGGTTAGGTTTAGGTTACGTTCCTTACTAGGTTAGGTTAGGCCTTTAAGGGGGGTACGGGGGGGCGAAGCCCCCTTGATCAGGCAATATTCCCTACTAGGTTAGGTTAGGTTAGGTTGGTTAGGTTACATTCCTACTAGGTTAGGTTAGGCCTTTAAGGGGGTGTACGGGGGGGCGAAGCCCCCTGGTCAGGCAATATTCCTTACTAGGTTAGGTTAGGTTAGGTTGGTTAGGTTACATTCCTTACTAGGTTACGTTAGGCCTAGTATTTCCCTACTAGGTTAGGTTAGGTTACGTTCCTTACTAGGTTAGGTTAGGCATTTAAGGGGGGGCGGGGGTAACGGGGGGGCGAAGCCCCCCTGGTCAGGCAATGTTCCCCTACTAGGTTAGGTTAGGTTAAGTTGGTTAGGTTACATTCCTTACTAGGTTAGGTACTCCTTTAAGGGGGGTACGGGGGGCGAAACCCCCCTGGTCAGCAATATTCCTACTAGGTTAGGTTAGGTTAGGTTGGTTAGGTTACATTCCTTACTAGGTTACGTTAGGCCTAGTATTTCCCTACTAGGTTAGGTTAGGTTACGTTCCTTACTAGGTTAGGTTAGGCCTTTAAGGGGGGGTGGGACGGGGCCTGGTCAGGCAACATTGCCTACTAGGTTAAGTTCCCTACTAGGTAAGGTTACATCCCTTGCTAGGTTAGGTTATGTTAGGTTGGTTTGGTTCTTTAAGGGGGGTTACAGCAGGTCCAACCCCACCCCATGGTCAGGCAACATCCCCTACAAGCCCCCCTGGTCAGGCAATGTTCCCTACTAGGTTAGGTTAGGTTAGGTTGGTTAGGTTACATTCCTTACTAGGTTAGGTTAGGCCTTTAAGGGGGGGTACGGGGGGGCGAAGCCCCCCTGGTCAGGCAATATTCCCTACTAGGTTAGGTTGGTTAGGTTACATTCCTTACTAGGATAGGTAGGCCTAGTATTTCCCTACTAGGTTAGGTTAGGTTACGTTCCTTACTAGGTTAGGTTAGCCTAAGGGGGGTACCGGGGGGGGCGAAGCCTTCCCTGGTCAGGCAATGTCCCTACTAGGTTAGGTTAGGTTAGGTTTACATTCCTTACTAGGTTAGGTTAGGCCTTTAAGGGGGGGGTACAGGGGGCAAAGCGGTCAGGCAATTATTCCCTACTAGGTTAGGTTAGGTTAGGTTACATTCCTTACTAGGTTAGGTTAGGCCTTTAAGGTGGGGTACGGGGGCCTGGTCAGGCAACATTGCCTACTAGGTTAAGTTCCCTACTAGGTAAGGTTACATCCCCTGCTAGGTTAGGTTATGTTAGGTTGGTTTGGTTCTTTAAGGGGGGTTACAGCAGGTCCAACCCCACCCCTGGTCAGGCAACATCCCCTACTCAAGTTTTAATTAGTTTTGTTATATGCTAACCTATGTTTAATTTGGTCTTTTGTATTTATTAAACAACTATAGGCCCTATTACACATTTACCACCCAGGACTTAAATCCCACCCCCTCCTGGGCCCGTTATATATGTATTTGTATTAATTCATATTTTGAACCCATCCCACATTTACATTTAGTTCCTTAACTACCCATTTACTTTTATTACCCTTAACATTGCCAACTTATCTTGTTAAGTGCTTGTTCATTTACCTCAGCCCCACCCTGCCTCAACCAATAGCATCAAAGCATTTTTACTACTCCACCCCACCTCTCCTACCCTGTTTTTCTACGGTCTGGCCTCCTGCCACCTCCTAACTGTAGAACTCCAACACTGTTGAATCTGCCGCCATGACATCCACTGCTGCATCTACTTCATGCTCGCCCCAGCCCCTCACCAGGAACTCTTTGCCAACTTCATGTAACAATTGTTACATGAGTTACAAAGATTTTTCTGCCTTTTACTCAGGTAATTATGATCGACTAATCAGTTTTTGCCAGGACCACGGCCTCCTGAGAAAGCAGGTCTTTTGCCCCCATTCAGTTACAAAGATTTTTTCTGCCTATTACTCAGGTAATTATGAACGGCTGGTCTGTTTATGCCAGGACCACGGCCTCCTGAGGAAGCAGGTCTTTTGCCCCCATTGTGGGAATGAGTGCCGCCTAGATCTGCAAAAAAAGTGCTTTAGGTAAATACCTTACGAATAGTTTGTTGGATTCTACATGTAACCGTGATATGACCCGGCCCTAGATTCATGGCAATATTATATTACACCTATACCATTTATGACCTACTCCATATTTTCATGTTTATAATTGGTATTTTTCCCTCCACGTTTACCTTTAGGTGTGACCGGTCTTATCGACCGCATAGTAAGAAAGCGAAAAACGCTGTTCTTACTACTTTTAATTGTTTAAGGGCACTTGGTTCTCTGGTTCCCACCTTGATGTTGAGACAGTTCTGTTCTTCGCATACCTGTATGTGAGTGATTTTTTTTCTTACAAGGTTGCGAGAACAGAACTTGGACTGTCGGACTCAACAATAAATGATTGGGCCAGCTTCTCCCGGGAAGTAAGTATTTTGCTTATCCCCTCACCATTTTCCATTCATACCCCCTCCTTCTCCCCCGCTCTCACCCCCCCCCCCCCCTCCTCCCTCTCTCTCATACACAACCTGCCTTGTATTATTATGAAATTTACCCTACTTAATTACCTCCCCTAACACTGACTTTTATTTCAGGTCATAGTTAATTGGTGCTTCCAACAGAAGAAGCAAATAGGTGGGCCCGGCACAATGTTGAAATCGATGAGGCGAAGTTTGGGAGAAGAAAATACAACGTAGGTCGCCTCATCGAAGGCCAATGGGTATTCGGTGGTATCTGCAGGCAGACCCGGGAGTTTTTCGTTGTTCCCGTACCCGACAGGACGAGTGGGACTCTGCTTGCAGTTATCAAAGAATACATTGTGCCGGGTACCACTATTATTTCTGACTGTTGGAGGGCTTATGACTGCCTGCGAGATGAAGGTTATGGTCCACTTGACAGTCAACCACTCGATGAACTTTGTGGACCCAAAAACCGGTGCCCATACTAATACTATCGAGAGGAGGTGGAGGGAACTCCGGCAGTCGACTCCAAGATACGGGAGGAGAATGTATAAACTTCGTCGGGTACTTGGCTGTTGCTTATTTCAAGCTGCATTTTGAGGAACCCAAGACCCGCCTCCACGCATTCTTAAAGGCAGCTGCTGCTTTGTACCCTCCACCCCTTTAAGGTAAGGTCCAAACATTATTCTTAATTATTATGTTTTAGGAAAGTGAGTGTTAGGCTTTCGCCGAAAGTTGCGTCAATGTATGTTACTATTCAGTGGGGTGCTGCTAAGACAACTCGTACCTTCCACCTTACCCCGCCCACCCCCTGTGTGTTAACCCCCCCCCCCCCACCCCCCACCCTTTTGTGAACATATGGCTCCGTGGTGGTTGGGGAATTAAACATGGCGGCTGTGTTTACATTTCCTTCACCGTAACGAATACTTGGTACCTTCCTATAGGACCGTTCTTCGGTGACTTAGAATATGGCAATTGACATTCTATGTTATTTTAGTTGCTTTACAAGGGTTGTAAGGAATATTTTTTTCGTTTGTTTGGAACTAAACTTTAATATACCTTTGAGTTTGGTGCGGCTATTATGTAACTTTCAAAGGTCAATTACTGTTATTTACAGCCGGCCGAATGGATATTACTTTTAAATCTTGTACAGTAACTAAAATAACATAGGAATCAGTCAATTGCCATAGTCTAAGCCACCGCGGATTTCTTCTGTAGAAATACCGAGAAAAAATCTAATTCACTAACTTTAAGGAGTTGTTTAACGTACAGTTGGACACAGGTTTCCCTGGTACACCTTCTTGAGGGACTTCGAAAAATTATATGGTAACTTTTTACTGAGGGGATGGGGGTGGGGGGAGGACTCTTCCTCTCTTAGCAAGAGTTCCACCAATAGCTCTGGAATTCTTTCAGTGGGAGGAGTCATTAGGCATGGTTGGAGAAACACACACACACACACACACACACACGGAGTAAAAAAAAAAAAAAAGAAATCTGAGCAGGGTATATCGCTGTAACCAAGATTACTGTCTCACTTTTAATATAAGTTTGTTTATTAAGATTCCATTTAACTTTCGTCTAAGTCGTTATCTTACC
>NC_061092.1:49213682-49252204 GCF_015104395.2 Macrobrachium nipponense | reverse complement strand
GAATCCCATGAATAACTTAATTCCTTCTAACGACACATCTGCGAACAAGAGCGCCACTGGCACCGAAGACTAACACTAGCATAGTATTTGCAAAAGAGAACCTTAATCAGATTGGCTGACCAATGAAATCAGATGAGGCCAACAGCAACTATGCACTGGATAATTGGGCTGGATAACTAATGTTTATGACTCAGCGTCAAAGGTTATTTATGAGACAATTTTCATTGCTTTTGTTAATTACGGCGGAAGTGAACGGTGAGCAACCATGAAGGAAATCTGAAAGGCTTTTCTCCACTGATTATTGATAAAATATGTGGGGAAATATCTAAGATATTTTCCTGGCATTGCTTACCGAATATCGAATTTGTTCATTCAACAGTCATCAAAAAAATACGTGTCGTTGTATGACAGATTTGAAAAATTATTCACTGTTAGTTTAAACGTTTCATTGTTATCCACCGGGAGGAAGAATTTACTAGAACAATTACCAAGTGCCTTTGTTAGTTCATACTCTGCAGTCAACCCATGGCTGAGTAAAAGATTAATCACGAAAGAGCGCTAATGAGTTTTATGTGTAACGAAGGATATACTGGCATATTAAGAGCAATGATGGTGTAAGGATAAAATAACCACTCTCATTAAAGATGGAATATCATTACTTAACATCAATGAATTTTCCCTCTCATGGGAGTCCGACATCTTAACAGACATGAAGGATATCAAATTAAAATATGAGGATGTATAGCATCGACACCGATTGAGAAATAGAGTGGATTGAGGGAGGGAACACCAGAAGAGAAATAGTCATCAGAAGATCTCGGCACAAGCGATTCAACAAAGGAACTTCACTGACGCGCATCACAATCTTTCTCTGCTTTAATGACTAAATGGTAACTGTCAAAATGGAAAGTAAACAAATTTTACCACTTTCCTCTTCCCATTAATTTTGATGAGGAAGATGTCGCATAGAATCCCACGCAAGTGGGTGAGACTCCTCCATCTATAGATTAGTGTTCGGGGTCTAGTTTTATTTTTCTTTACTCCAGTTTCACTTTTAACATCGGGGATTTTCTCATCACTACATCTTCCTACCCACTGCTTATTAAAACATACACGTATGACATTAAATAGTACTTGTGAAATTGCATAGGTGAGTGAAATAGTTCAAGAAATTATTAAGGTATTCTTGAAGCATTCATTAAATAAGAATTAGTTTAATCAAAATTGTCAACAACAACAACAAAATGGTTTTACTCCCCAAGTGCAGTTTCTGAATACCTTATCATGAGTTGTAAGGCGGAGATTGTTGTATAAGGGAAATTAAATTAGAATCTCTCGAAATAACAAGTGGGTATGGGAGATCACATACAGATTTGAAGAACCATCGTATTACTAAGTCTATATTTTTAATTTTATGTGATTCCATGAATAATTAAAAGTCCCTTAATCAAATGATCTCGGAATGATAGCATAATCATATGGTGGTCTTTTTCCTTCTGGTTGCTCAGGAGATAAGTAAGATTCCATTTCTCATAACCATGTTACTAAGGCGAAGTTTGCTTTTCAAGTCTGATTGCCGATTATGCTTATCCTGGAAGTACTTTAAATTTTGAAGGAAATTTGCTATTGTCAACATCCTTGAGTGATTTTTTTTATCATCCAAACAAAAGATAATAATGCATAAAAATAACACCGGGGAATTAAACTAAAAAAATATTTACGACCATATACAGTTTATACGTAGAAATAAATTGACAGTAAAAATTCCTCGTCATTCCTATTTAATTCAGTGACTAAACAATTATTTTCAGAAAATAAGGGGAACAATGATAGCCGTTCTGAATGATGACAGACTTCAATCTATCTCCTTGATTCAATGTTTTGTAACATCAGTAATGAAATATTGTTACTTCATTCTTGATTAGCCATCTATTCATATTCAGAGAGAATCATGCCCTCGAAATGGATTCCTGTTTACCACCTTCCTTATCAGACATCATTACTTACCCTAGCTTTTTCTAGCTCGCTCACAACAAAAATAAAGGAAGAAAAGGTGATTGTATTCTTGCACTTCCCAATTACATGACTGATAGGGATGAATGATGGACGTTCACATGGAAATGGTTGAGCAAAAGTCGATCCTAACAGGATTTCCTCCTAATCCGTGTATCCATCAACGGTCTTGAAAGAGGTTTCACAGATGCTTCAAGCAAAGGAAAGCTTAAAAACGCCGTTAGTATTCCCAAATACTTGGTAAGGCAAAAGAGATGCAATGCTAATTAAATGAAAGATGATTTCAGTAAAAAGAGAGAGAGAGAGAGAGAGAGAGAGAGAGAGAGAGAGAGAGAGAGAGAGAGAGAGATCTAACGCAGGTGTTGGAGAACATCAATCTGGATATCATCTCGAAAGTCTTTAGAGATTTCTTGAGTTTTATTTCATTAGTTAACATCATTAATAAATCACGAGAGTAACAAGAGCTATACTCTGTTTTTTTTCATCTGTCCATCCGCCAGTGGTCTTTTTGTATGGTAACACTGCGTCCCGGGCTTGAAATAGTTACGCTGTGTAAGTTTTAGGTAAATGAAGGATATCTGGTTGTACATTTGCAACTGAAAAGTGTTTTAATAATTTACTGCATGCGAATTTAATAATTTACTGCATTCGAAATAGGATATTGTTATTATTGTCGAATGTAAGCTGCCTTTTCGGGGTGGCGAATGGAACAGCCAGACGCAAATTCCATCAAACAGATACTAAACCAAGTTACGTCATATCGTATCTGGCTGAAACGCACTTTATAAAAATTAACAGTACATACTGATATACTTACGTATAATGAAGTAATACGTTGACATCTTGCCGTAGTGAATAGCGAGAGAAGCAATTTTCCCGCCACTGCGTCTGGCTGTTCCATTCGCCACCCCGAAAAGGGAGCTTACATTCAACAATAATAACAATAACCTATTTCGAATATTAATGGTGTAATTCGCATACAGTAAATTATTAAAACACTTTTCAGTTGCAAATGTACACCCAGATATCCTTTTATTTACCTAAAACTTACACGTAGCGCAACTATTTAAAGCCCGGGACGCAGTGTTACCATACAAAAACCACACAGGCGGATGGACAGATGAGTATAGTGAGATGTCCTTCCTTGAAACCTCCGACGCCATTGCATATTCGGACAAATTTCCTTTTTGTAACGTCGTCGATTAATTAATGTTAAATAAAGAGAGATACAATCGTCCTTCTGTGTGGTGGTGGTGGTGGTGGGGTGTGTGTGTGTGTGTGTGTGCGCGCACGCCATGGACAGCCTTTCTCATACGCAAATCGTCCTCTCCCTCCCTCCCTCTCATTCCTTCACACGCAAAAACGATTCGTTCTCTTTCACAGTACTTAACACAAACGATTCCCTCCAACCTCTCTATAACATACTTCAGTGTGTGTGTATGTGTGTGTGCGTGTGTGTATCTTAGTATAAAAGTGAATTTTGCTGAATAAAAGTTGAATCGGGGCCAAATGGACCGACGCATGATCCTCAAAAGGTCATTCAGTGCTGCATGTTTCTTAGTCCTTATTTGCGGAACTAGTTACTTACTTAACAACTAATTGATGCCAGATCAAACGTGGATAAGACGGCAAATGACAGAGATAATAAGTGCCACATATTATAATTGCGAGGGAAAGACTCTTCCACACACTTTGGTACGAAGGTGACCCCTTACCTACATTGCCATTTGGAAGTTTGAAAGTTTATATCACGGATTTGGCTGCCCCGCGTTGAAAATACCATGTGGATCATCTACCGACAAGTGCTGACGGCCCTGTATCGGAGTATTCATCAGTTTCGTAAATATAATTCATAGTTTTATCTTGCATACCATTCTAACTATAGTAGAGTCCACCTAGCTTTACAGCTAAGCCCCTCCCACTGCATGCCAATGAAGAGAGAATGACGTCACACTAGTTAACAGTCCAAATGATTACCATAGTTGTGAAATATGCAATTGATATACATCGCGCGCAGACTAAATACGCATCCTTTTTTTTGGAGGGGGGGGGGGGGGGCGGTGGCGGGTGTGTGTTGGAGTGGATAAGCGATCCGACATAGACCGCATTGAAATGGAGCATAGACCTATATTGACTGTTCCAATGTTAGGGTATTAATTCATAATCCTCTATGTCAAATGTTAATGTCATTGAGATATTGGGCCTACACGTCAATTTCTTATATTTTGAAGAAATGGCAGGGCATACGCCTACTGTCAAAAATTGCCATTTATTCCCCTTGAATAAAAATTTCCCAGTTTCTATGGAAATATGTTATATGATTATTTGCTCCACAGAAGTAGTTTTATTATATTAACTATAGCAATGAGTTGGTATAAATTAGTACATTGATATTCAAAGTAATAAACCACTTTTTTTGCATATTTTGTCCATCTCTATATAATTAGATGATGTATATTTACAGTGTTGTCAAACTTCTTCCTGTGGAGACTATGTATATATTATTTTCTTATTGTAAGGGCACATGCCAGTAATTTATGCTTGCCTTCTGGACGAAATCCTTTTTTTTGTATGTTGGGTTACGATTAAAGCACTTGATGTTTGTTTTTAAGTTGATGTTTGTTACGTAACCCTGTAATTTTGTATATGTGACAACTGTGTTATGCAATATACTCCTCCCGAGTTTTCTTCTAGGGTGGAAAGGTGAAGCTCTCGGATTCTAGCATCTGACTCCACGAAGGCAAGTAAAAGAAGGTATTCTTGTAAGATCCAGCCACATCACCTCGTGAATCGTCGTCGCCATTGCAGTAACTTCTTCATTAGGATATTCTGAGATCCTGTTTGCCATTTAAGTTTTATTTCTATCGAAGTAACGTAACGTTTTGTTAATAATTTTTGCAGTAATGTGTTAGTTTTCTTGCTTCTTAACGTAATTGGAATAATTGTTCTGTTCTATAAATATTAATTATATGTATTAAACCTTTAAATGCGTCTTTGTGAACCCGTGTGGCATCACCCTAAAAGAATTGGTGCAGGAAATACAGTTGATTGTTTCTTAACTGCACTTTTGTTGAATAAAATGCAAGGTTTCTTGACTTTAAGTAAGTCAGTAAACTCCTCAGCACTGTAACTTGGTCTCATTCAAAGCTAGTGCAGGAGGGCTTAAGGTTGAATGAAATCGTACCGAATGTGGCCCTAAAATTCAGTTTAGTTTCACCACATTCTTTGCTGGTCTTTCGAACCGGATGCCATAACGATTCACAAACGATTTTTTTTTGGATGTTAAAAAAATAATTTGCGATAAAGTTCACGTCGGTGATGGTTGGCTTTAAAGTCATTTTAGTATAGCTGGCACGTGTCCAAAGTTATTTGGTGAGCAGGGTAAGGTATTGAATTACTTGGAGTGTTTACCAAGTAATCTGTTGTTTATGGAACATTATTGTTCGTATTTAGTGATTACTCTGTGAAGAAATTCTTGTTGAATTTCGTAGCCATTTTTTTGAACTTAGGTTTTTTCGTGACCAGATGTATTTTGTGAATTGATGAAGAGCACGTGGTCAAATTATCTAGCATTCAGTGGATGTTATACTTCAATCAGGTTTAGAGAATTTGCCATACATTTTTGATATTTGTGCAAGTTTGTTATTGATCCATTAACAAGATAATGGATTCCAAGATTAAGATAGTTATTGAAGGGGAAATTATTTCCTTACAAGATTTGCTTGATGAGGCAGGTAGCTGCATTGGTGATACCGATACACCAAAATCGACCTTTGTAATGTATGAACTTTGTCTTACTGAGGGTCTACGACGTTTTGAAGATAGTTGGTCACAGAAGGTGACTATTATTTCACTGGATAGTGAATATGAGAGGTTATGTAGAAGTTATAGAGCAATAACTAGATGTGTAAGGAAAGCTATTGCTACTACACAGAAAACTATGAGCGAGATTGACACGGGAGATATAAATCAACGGCCCGCTTTGCCTCCTTCGGCTCCTACTAACCCTCTCCCTCCCCCTAAACTCCCAGCAATTAAGATACCTGAATTTAGCGGTGGGGAGGAAGAATGGCTTGCATTTTGGGATATATTTAACAGTTTAGTTCACGATCGTAGGGATATTTCCGATGTGATTAAGTTTTCTATACTCAGAGCTAGTTTAAGGGATAACGCCTTTAAAGCCATAGAAGGTTTGCTTGTCACTAATGCCAATTATTCAGTAGCTATTCAGACCCTTAAGGAGAAGTATGATAATAAGGAAAAATTGAAACGTAGACTTATGTCCAAATTAACACATTTAGTCCCTCCCAGTCATACAATAGAGGATTTGAACACGTTCAAATTGGAATATGAGAAGATTATTTTACAAATGAACACATTGAATTTAGATGTAGAGGCCATGAACCCCGTTTTCTCTAGTATAATATGCGAGAAATTATCGCCTGAAACATGTAAGGCTATAGCTAATAAACGTAATAGTATGTCTCTTGATATAAAGCAAATTTCCTCAGGTTTGAAATATGTTTGTGAATTAATGGAATTTTGTTACGAAGGTGAGAATTCTAATAAGAGAAGACGAGATCAGGGCAAATTTTCTAAAGTGATTCCATCAAATGTGCAAAGCGTGCAGAGAGCACAACCAAGTAACAGTAAACCTAGTAATAGTCCTTACAATAATTGTGTGTTTTGCTCATCGAACCATGCCTCTCGCGATTGTAAGACATTCAAATCCATTGATAGTAGAAGGGACAGAGTTGAATATTTAAGATTGTGCTTTGCTTGCCTCAAAGGAGGTCATTTAATCTCTGAATGTAGAAATAAGCCGAAATGTAATAGATGTGATGGGCCTCATTACCCGATGATTTGTAAGAAAACAGAAAACCCTGTTAATCCTGCTCTACCAAAGTTGAGTGTAAATAGTACTAATATTAGTAAATCAAATGTTAATTCTGAGAAATCTCATAATGATTCTAAATGTGCTGTTAGTAAAGGTGATTCCCCAGTAGTTATGACTGCTTCTTTGGGAATTGATCATTCTCAGACTAATAAGATTTCTGTTTCGACTGCTCTTCCTACTGCTAAGGTAATTGTGTCAGGGAATGGACATCGTTCCTTTGAGAGAGCACTCTTTGATTCTGGTGCGCAAAGAACGTTTATTGCAACGGAATTAGCCCATGAGCTTAGTCTATCGTCCATAGCAACAGTAGCCTTAAAGGTAAAACCATTTGGCAGTGATGCCATGGAAGTTAATTGTAATATAGTAAGAGTTGTGGTGAGACTAGGTAAGATTCGTACTGTCATTAATGCCATTGCATTCGATAGAGTTAATTCCAAAATTTATTCTCCCGGATTGAGTAAGTCAGCTGCATTCTTGACGAGCAAAGGCATAAAATTAGCAGATAATTATTTAAATTCAGATGAAGTAAATGGTATAGAATTAGTCATTGGAGCTGATTGCTATGGAAAATTCATTCAGAACAGTCAAATGTCCTCTGGAATACAGATATTGAATAGTTCTGGTGGTGCACTAATTTTTGGACCTCTTCCTAGTTGGTCTTATGACAATGTAGAATCTAATGAGATTACTACATCAAATGTATGTTGTTCAAGAATAGAAGTAGAGGAAATCCCTATTAATTCTTGTTGTGAAGTTAGAAAATTATGGGATTTAGAAAGTGTTAGTATTCGTCAATCTGAAATTAGTCCTGAAGAAAGAGAATCAGTTAAGTCTTTTAAGGATAAAGTAAAAAGGGTTGACAATAAATATGAAGTGTCCTTACCATTTAAAGATGAAAGTAGACCGCCTGTTAACTATAGAATAGCCATTAGTCAATTAAATTCCTTGTTACGTAGATTCGAATCTGACCCCTCCTTGTATGCTCATTATGATAAGATTATCAAAGATTACGTTCAGTCTGGGTTTATAGAATTAATTCCTTCAGGCTCCCCTATTATAGGGCATTATTTACCCCTTCATGCTGTACTGAAGGATTCTGAAACAACTCCCATTCGAATAGTTTTTAATGCTTCTTCAAAGGCTAAAGGAGAACTTTCCTTAAATGATTGTTTATTAACTGGTCCCTCATTAACTACTAAACTTTTCGATGCCCTGTTAAGTTTCCGTACAAACCCAGTAGCTGTGATTTCAGATATCAGTAAAGCCTTTTTAAGGATAGGCATTTCACCTGACTGCCGTGATTATTGCAGATTTCTATGGCTAACTGATCCTTCCGATTTGAAGTCTACTGTAACTTACCGGTTTTGTGTAGTTTGTTTTGGAGCTACATGCTCCCCTTTTCTCTTGCAGCAAACCCTCTTGCATCATTTATCTTTACATGATAATCCCCTTGCATCATCTCTGATGAAGAATTTCTATGTAGATAATTTTAGTAAAACTTACAAGGATGTGTCAGTCTTGATGGATGAGTATCCAGTAATAAATGCGATTCTTGAAGACGCTAATATGCCTCTACAAGAATGGGTTCGTAATGATTCAGAATTTAACAGAACCATAGATGTTATCAAAGAAAGAGTAAACGTTTTGGGTTTAGAGTGGTATCTAGCATAAGATGAGATGTCACTGAAGGAAGTAAATTGTGAGTATAAAGGACCTTTAACCAAACGAAAGGTTTTATCAGTAGTAGCTCGGATGTTTGATCCTCTAGGATTATTGTCACCAATACAGGTGAGAGGTAAATATTTTCTTAAATGTTTGTGGAGTAACTACGGGTGGGATGACCCTTTGCCAGAATCATTATGTTCAAGGTTTGATGAAATTTGCAAGTTTTAGACATGTAGAAAGTTTAAAGTATCCTAGGTTTGTTGTACATCCTGAATGTTCCCACTTACATGTATTTTGTGATGCCTCTAACAAGGCATATGGAGCTGCTGCCTATGTGATTGATTTCAAGAGAAGTGTAAGCAATTTACTGGTCAGTAAGTGTAAAGTGGCACCAAACCCTAAACAGACTATTCCGCGTTTGGAATTGACAGCCTTGTCCTTGGGTGCGAAACTTGCTGGAAGATTAATGCAGAATGATGATTTAAGAGTGAGTTCTTGCACTCTCTGGAGTGACTCCATGGTTTCTATTTGTTGGCTGAAGAACAATAATAGTAAAATTCCCTATGTACGAGACAGAGTCACTGAAATTAATGAATTCAAGTTTCCTCTACGGTATACCCCCTCTAAGGATAATCCAGCTGATATTCTATCCAGAGGTAGTAATAGTAAAGATTTAGCGCAAAATTCCTTATGGTGGAATGGCCCTAAATGGCTTTTAACTGGTGATTATCCCCAATCTTTAGCTACAGAAACTGTGCATGTTAATGAAATTCTTTCAGAACCTAAGTTTGTTCACCCTCCAACCCCATTAATTGACATCCCACGTTATAGTAATTTAAGTAAGCTTAAACGTATCATGAGGTCAATATTGCTTTTCCTTAATAAGTGCAGTAAAGGTTCTAAGTTTGTTGTTAACGAAATGAAAGAACTTGTCCTCCTTGAACAGAAGCAACATTTTTCTACTACCAGAATGTACCTCTGTGATAAGAATTCACATAGAGTGTCCATGGATGTTAAGAACTTGTGTAATCAGTTAAACTTATTTGTTGATGAAGAAAATCTAGTTAGGTCTCAGGGTCGAATGAAAAATGCTTCCATGTCTTATGATACTCAGTGCCCAATGTTATTGCCTTCCAGAAGTTATTTAACAGTGTTCATAGTTGAACATTTGTATAGACATCACCACCATTGTGGTGTCAATTCTGTACTGATATTGTTGAGAGAAACCTTTTGGGTACCTAAAGCACGACAAGTTATCAAATCAATTCTGTCCAAGTGTGTTTTGTGTCAGAAGTTAACCAAGAAACGGTTGTGTTTGCCCCCTCCCCGGCCATTACCCACAGAAAGAGTGAGATATGATAGACCTTTCCAATCAGTAGGAGTTGATTATACCGGTGCTATTAATGTTTTTGATCATGAGACTGGCTTGGAGAAGAAGGTCTTTGTATGTCTATTTACCTGTACTACGAGCAAGGCGGTTCATTTTGAATTGACTCATTCCATGACTGCTTCCGATTTCCTACTGGCTATTCGACGCTTTGCAGCGTATCATTCTCTGCCGAGTCTGATTATATCTGACAATGGTAGGAATTTTGTTGGATTTAATAATTTTCTGAAGGAAATTAAGGAGGAACCAGAGGTAAAGTCATACCCTGAAGGAAATGGTGTTAATTGGAAGTTCATTACACCGCGAGCCCCCTGGTCTGGAGGCTTTTATGAACGCCTTGTTGGTGTTCTAAAGGGATGTTTGTCCAAGGCCTTGTATCACAAACGTGTATCCTTTGAAGAGTTGAGAACTCTTCTTGTTGAGTTTCAAGCTGTGATAAATTCTCAACCACTGACTTATCTCTCCTCTGATCGAGATTGTGAGGCTTTGACTCCCTCCATGTTACTTTATGGGCGAAATGTTTGTATTTCCCCTCCTCTTAACAATTTAGCAACTGATGACCCAGATTTCATGAGTTCAAGTGATCTTAGAGCACAATATTTTAGATTATCATCAGTGCTAAGGAAATTTGAGAACTCTTGGAAAAGAGACTATTTAGTGTCCTTGAGAGAGAGACATAATAATTCTAGTAATAATCTCTCTGCAAATGTGAAAGTTGGGGACATAGTGATGGTAGACTTAGAAGATCATCTGGGTAAGGCTATAGTTCCCTCCTCTCATTGGGTAAGGTTACCCAGCTGTTCCCGTCGTCTGATGGTGTGATTAGGTCTGTAGAAGTGAGGGTGAATAATAAACCATACATGAGATCAATCACAAAGCTCGTACTTCTGGAATTACCTGAGATGGAATTTGATAGTGCTGTAACTCAGGAGCCAGATAGTGTGCCTCTGAATGGTACTACACCTCGGCGTGCAGCAGCAATCCGCTGTGATCAAGAAAGAAAGGATTTAATTTCTATGGATGTACTCTAAATGTATATTTGATTTAAATTTTTGGGTGCAGTTGTGATTACTTCTGATTATGATTCTTCTTGGGGGAGAATGTCAAAAATTGCCATTTATTCCCCTTGAATAAAAATTTCCCAGTTTCTATGGAAATACGTTATATGATTATTTGCTCCACAGAAGTAGTTTTATTATATTAACTATAGCAATGAGTTGGTATAAATTAGTACATTGATATTCAAAGTAGTAAACCACTTTTTTTGTATATTTTGTCCATCTCTATATAGGTAATTAGATGACGTATATTTACAGTGTTTTCAAACTTCTTCCTGTGGAGACTATGTATATATTATTTTCTTATTGTAAGGGCACATGCCAGTAATTTATGCTTGCCTTCTGGATGAAATCCCTTTTTTTTTTTTTGTATGTTGGGTTACGATTAAAGCACTTGATGTTTGTTTTTAAGTTGATGTTTGTTACGTAACCCTGTAATTTTGTATATGTGACAACTGTGTTATGCAATATACTCCTCCCGAGTTTTCTTCTAGGGTGGAAAGGTGAAGCTCTCGGATTCTAGCATCTGACTCCACGAAGGCGAGTAAAAGATGATATTCTTGTAGAATCAAGCCACATCACCTCGTGAATCGTCGTCGCCATTGCAGTAACTTCTTCATTATGATATTCTGAGATCCTGTTTGCCATTTAAGTTTTATTTCTATCGAAGTAACGTAACGTTTTGTTAATAATTTTTGCAGTAATGTGTTAGTTTTCTTGCTTCTTAACGTAATTGGAATAATTGTTCTGTTCTTTAAATATTAATTATATGTATTAAACCTTTAAATGCGTCTTTGTGAACCCGTGTGACATCACATTAAAAGAATTGGTGCAGGGAATACAGTTGATTGTTTCTTAACTGCACTTTTGTTGAATAAAATGCAAGGTTTCTTGACTTTAAGTAAGTTAGTAAACTCCTCAGCACTGTAACTTGGTCTCATTCAAAGCTAGTGCAGGAGGGCTTAAGGTTGAATGAAACCGTACCGAATGTGGCCCTAAAATTCAGTTTAGTTTCACCACACCTACAATCGAATTCTTATATTTTGAGGCAATGGCAGGGCATTGCCCTACAATGAATTTCTTATTGCAAATAGTTTTCTACCCGTATCTGTTGGAAATAAAGTAGCTTTTCATTAATATAGTAGTTTCAACTCCACGATATATGCTGTACACGTATAAGCAAGAGCACATACACATACATGTGTGGGTGGCCATGGTAACTGTAATGCCACTTATAACACAATGAATAAAAGTAAAACTTGTGGTCTGAAAGTTGGTGGCACACAGATCAATCTTAGAACTGCCTCAGTCTTACACACAACCAACTATCAAAATGTTCTGAAGGAACTATATCAAAAATAAGTCGTGAAAAAATGTGTGCATCATTTTCTCTCAACTTAAATCCATTGTGTCTCGAATACGAAATGATGAAGAAGCAAGCTGGTGACAGGAGCAATGGTCCTTCCTCTCGTGTAATGTATTTGTGTATGCATTTGAGTCTGATATTCGACAGAGTCGTGGGAACTTCTTCCGAATTTTATTTTACCATATATTTTGTATTGAAACTGCCATATTAACGAATGATTGAGTAAAACCTGAACTCGAAAAATGTGTAACTGGTTCCCCAGGTAGCTGCTTCTCAGAGGGAGAACCCTTCCCCTTCCAGGAGGCAAAGAGGTAAGACCGTGTAGTTGCACTCTCGTGTTACTGGTTAGATCATTACATACGGTGCATTGTGATTCATCATGTTAGTGTTCAGAATTCATGAAATTGTATTGGGCTGAAAACATTAATCGACCATTATTAATTTGCATACCATTCCCCAACTCTTGTCATTATTTTCATTGGTTTTAATGGGATTTGTGGCCAGGCCGTGATCCTTCAAGGACCACATGGTCATCAGATGTGTCATAGGGTAACTTTCAAGAGATAGTGAGATTTATTTTCGGATTAAATTGTATGAGTAGGTATGAGATGTTTATTTTTGTGATAAAATCGTGTAAAATCTGGCCGCCATATTCATTTGTCCTGTGAGTGGGGACCAAAGTTTGTACTGTAGTTTAGGTTATCCCGCCAACTCCATCAAGTGAATCAGTAAAACTCAGACATGAGGGTATATTTTGCAACATTTGGTCCTTTGAACCATAGCCTGGGAGAAGCTAAGAGCATTCTTCTGGTGAGTAGTATAGTGTGCGAGTAAGGGGCCTTAATGTATGCATCAAAAGATATTGTTTGAGACAAACAAAGTATAGAGTGCGACACTAGCCTATGAACCCTCTCGCCTGTAGGTTAGGCCAAACATCTGATGAGGTGTATTTTGATACTCACATAAGAGGAGTCTTGTTAAATCATATAAAGAATACTCTGATTCGTGGCAAACCGGTGTGTCAGGCTGGAGGAGAGAACTAGAGGTTGAGCTCATTACATTTGATGTAAGTTTCCTTTATGTAATTCGTATGGCAGCGTCATTTCCTTTTGGGCCCTTAACCTTGTTTGTAGAATACACACTATCTCATTTCCAATTCAGATTAATTGTAGTGTAATTCATTGAAGACCTTCCCTGTATTCAAAAAGGTGGCCACTATTTAAACCCAGATCAACTTGCATCTCCTTCTACTCTCCACTTAAAGAGATCTATTGGAGTTGTATGGTGCCATTGTTTATCAAACCTATTAAATAGGATTCAAGCTGACGAGTTGCAAACACTGTACCTTGCAACCATGACTAAGGTAAGAGTCGTCGGTCATAACCACAATAAGATAGAGCATCGATAAAGGTGGTCTTACAACCACGCTGCTCATTAACAGAATCAATGCTAACATAACACAACCAAAAACACGTATACCTCATTTGAAAGAACTCCTTTTGCCTGTATTCAAGGGAGAGAAAATCTAATTCACTAACTTTAAGGAGTTGTTTAACGTACATATGCATTACAGTGCGGATTTAGACTACGTAGTTAAATTCACGTATCTTCTCGCATCTTTGGAAGGGGAATCGCTCAGAGTAATACAGGCTCTAAGTGTAACTGCTGCCAACTATAGCGTGGCCATTAACTTGCTAGAAAAGTATTAAGGCAGCATCAGCCGCTGGTCATGCTACATTGGCGCTTAGATAACATCTTTGTCCCAAAGTTCAATAATGTCGAACTTAGAAATTTCAGAATAGAACTTAGTGTGTTAATTGAGCAGATTAATGCCTAAGAGGATCTGCATTGGATTAAGGCTTGCTGTTAAGCTTGATTAATCAAAAGATTCTTTGAGGATGATGCATAGCAGAAGGGGAAAGAACTGTCAGGACCATCTCAACCATAGGTATTAGAATCTAGCGCCTATTGAACATTATCTTTCCCATTTTACAACAGAGATCATTCCACCTTCAGTTGCACTAAACATCCAAATGCTGCAGAGGAAAAGTGCCAACTCATGTTAGCATGTCGGTGTTTCAACTGTCATGCTAAGGGACATAGTAGCAAACACAGTTGCAAATTGTGTGGTGGATGCCATCACAGCCTATTCTGTGATAATGACCACCAGAAATCTAGGGCAAATTAGTCTTCCATGCCAAGTTCCAGTTTCCAACCAGGCAGTCATCTATCTCCTTACGTCATATCTAAACCAGTGAAACACCAAAATCAGAATCATCCAAAAACAAGTAATGTAAATCAAGGGAAACAATCCAAAGGGAATAAGGAGAAGCCTTGGGTCAGTGCAAAAGTTAAGGATATGCCTTCACCTGAACTCCCGGTAACTCTACTCCCTATTGCGACAGCCATTTCGTACACATGTGACCAGCCATTTCAAGCTTTAATGTTCCTAGACACCACACAGTTTCATATCAAGTTGGCTGACAGTAAAAGTTAATCTGCTTGTAATTAAACATGCTTCTCTTAATATTGCACCTTATGGCTTGCAAATGGTCAAGGGGGAATACGATATTGTCTCATGCAAGTTACCTATGGGTCAGAGGGTTGTGAGAGCAAAGCTTGTTGTTCACGATGACGTAAACACGCCAATTCACGGTGTAGGCTTGATGAATGTAACGAGACTTGCAAGACAAAGGGTGCAAAATGGCTGATTTAGAGATTAACAGCGATGTGTTGAAGAATGTTAACTTATTAATAGGAGCTGATTACTTTAACATTATTGTCATTGGAATGGAAAAAAAATTGATGGTGTCAGTTTGTTCATTACTCATGGTAGGGTCACCTGTTATGAGAAGGTACTATAGTGGGTAGACATAACAAATGTTTGAACATTGTGGGTTTGTAGGTTAGAAGAATCAGATCATGACGTCGATGCGTGGGTATGTAGGTTAGAAGAATCAGATCACGACGTCGACGTGTGGTGGAGACTGGACATGATCGGCATTGCCCCGCATGAGCAATTCACTACCTTAGAGAATGAAGCAATGGAAAAAGTCAGTGTCACAAAAAAAGAGCAGGGTTATCGTGTAAGTTTGCCATTCCATGGTTCGGAATGTCCGAACAACAACTACAGAAGTACCATCGAACAACTGAATTTGTTTGAAAGACAGTTTCAAAAAGACCCGCTCAATATCAAGCCTCTTACCAGTGTCTTTCAGACATATCTGGAAGCAATCTTTATAAAAGAAGTTCATGATGCACAGATAGAGGGATATTATATGCCACACTTCAGAGTCAAGAAACAAAGTTTGACTACTCCTCTCCACATAAACTTTAGTGCATCGTCCAAAACCAAAGCCAAACTGTTTTGGAATGACTGCTTGTAACCAGGCCCCAATATGGTCGAGATGCTTTATGATCTATTACTAAAGTTTAGAAAACACTCACATGCAATAACATCAGATATATCTAAGGCATTTCACCATGTCTTGATCAATCCTGCTGATACCAGACACACACAGTATCTTTGGTGCAAGACATCGACACGTATGGCTACCTTCGCCTTCAAAGTAGTGGTCTTTGGTATCACCACTAGCCCTTACCTATTACAGCAAGTTCTTAGAACACATTTTAAGGGGAAAGGGTGGGAAGAGCTTAGATGGTTCTATGTGAATAATTATTTGCAGACCTACCACACCGACAAAGAAATGAGAAGGGGTTACATCAAAATACAGTCATTGATAGATGATGCTCACATGCCATTGACAGGGTGGGCTAGCAATAGCATAGTATTAGATCAACAAATTGGAGGAAATGAGCCCACACGGACCTTAGTTTCAGGGATGATTTGGGATAGAGAAAGTGATTGAGTCTGAAACTATGTAGGGGATAAGTGCGAATGGTTGAGGGCATTAGTCTTACAAAACATAAATTGCTGTCTATACTCGTGTACAATTTTGATCCTTTGGAGCATGTCAGTCCAGTCTTTGTCAGGGGTAAGAATTTTTTACATGATTTGTGGGAAGCAGGGATAGGATGTGCTTGATAGGGAAAGACAGTAGCTGGCAAATATGATCTTAAAGGAATTTACTTACTTTCACATACTGAAATTAAAGAAGGGAATTATCTTGGGAAAATCAGAGTGCCACATATTTACAGATGCCTATATAGTAAGGCATGGGGAGCAGTAGCTTACGTAGGGGGGGAAGAAGGACAGACTAACATTTTCACATCTAAAATAAGAATATTCCCAAGGAGGCAGGTTAAATTAACTATCCTTAAACTAGAACTACTAACTTTGTTGTTAGGGTTCAGGTTAGCTAAACATTTGAAGAATATTCTAGAATTCCGTAGCATTGTAATCTGGACAGACAGCAAAGTAGCCATGACCCGGGTAGCAAGCAGGGATGGAAGTAGGCATACCTTTATCTCAAACAGGGTGGGAGAAATTAATTTTATCCAGCAGCAGTGTGACGTTGAGCTCAGGTACGTGCCCACCGCCAGCAACCCGGCCGATATCCTGACCCGAGGTTCCACACTGAAGGAACTAAGCAACAATCTTCTGTGGTACAAGGGACCAACTTTTCATCACAAGATAGGCCGAACTAAACCGCCATTGGACCATGCCAAATCATCGAGCCAAAACCATCTTCATGTTGCTGCAGCCCTTAAAAACTATGCGATCTCAGGTAGAGTAACATTGACTTTGTGTACCTAGTTAATTTGATGAAAAATGTCTTGAAATTTGCATGCTGCAAAGTGGATCCATTTGTGAAACTTGTTTATATGGAAAAACTTCCATACAGTGTGTGACCACTTAGAGAATGGGGTCACATTTCAGTGCTCAGTTGGGGTAAATCATGGGTAGTCTATACCTGTAGTAGATTAAGGAATATCATAGGATAAAAAATTGAAGTGTTTCTGTTGCTCTCTAAAGGAAGATTAGTTCAATTGTACCTCAGACTCCTTCATAACACTTATTTACATTGTGGGGTCAATGAATTAATCACTGTTTTTCGACAGGAATGTTGGACCCCAGGGCTACTGGCTGTGGCCAAACGCGTAGTAAGAGGGTGCTGAGCATGCAAGTTAGCCTTCAGACCTCTTCTCAGCTGTCCACTGCCTCCACCCCTCCCAAGTAATCAAACGAGTCTAGAGTGCCTGTTCGTCAATGTCTGGATTCACCACACCAGCCCCATACAAATCAGAAGAAGAGCAGGCTACCTCCTCATCATTACCTGTATGGCCAGCCATGCAGTTTACTTAGATTTCTGCAATTTCCTGGACGTAGAAACATTTGTGCTGTTACTCAGGAGATTGGCCGCCACACATGGAGTACCTTCACGGGTGTATAGTGACAACACCTTGACCCTCCATGCTGCCAGCGCCTTCTTGAGCAATGTGTATGACGAGGACGACATACATTTCCTCCAGGAGAGGGGATCAATTGGACCTATCAAACTCCTCTGTCTTCTGGAAAGGAGACTTCTTTGAGAGGCTGATCGGGGTAGTGTAGTGCACCCTTGAAGCTACTTTGCAATGCAACATCTTCCACGAGGAACAGCTTTGCACAATCATCCATTGATTTATGCAGGAGACGCAAGGGAAGACGAATTTCTCATGCCCTCCCACCTAGTCTGAGGCAATCTGGTATGTTTATTGCCACCAGTAGTGCCACACGAGATGTATCAGACCCTGACTACCAAGTAGTTGAGTCAATAGTAATTCCGCCTCACCGAAATGTTCTGAACACTTCAAGCGATACTGGTAACAGGGTTACCTGAGGTTGCTTCAAGAGTGACATGACTCCAGGGAGAGTCTGTCAACTGCACTGCACGTAGGAGACATTGTACTAGCAAAGGTAGAGCAGTGGAAAAGCAGTCAGTGGCCCCTGGGTAGAATTGTTGCTATCTTCCATGATGGTCGAGGAGTCATACGATCCATCAAAGTCCTCTTCAAAAGTGACGAGCACCTGAGAGCAGTGGAGCATTTAGTGCCCCTAGAAGTGAATGCCCACCAGGACGAAGAAGAGATGAACGAAGGAGACAAGGAAGAAAGCAACTCAGAACGGAACGAACAGAATGGGTTGAAAGTTAGTGCTGAAAGTGGGCTTCAAAGAACTGAAAGACTCAAGATGAATGAGAAAGAGACAGAAAGCGTTCGAGATGGTGAGAGTGAAGCAGTGGACAGTGAAAATGTGAAACCTAAAAGAAAGGCTGTGATTGAGCAGATTGAAAATGTCAGAGTGGGTAAAGAACAGAGTAGTATAATATGTTATGTTATTGTTTCAGAGGCAAACTTTCAAAAGAGTGGGAGCTCAAAAGAGACCTGAAGGTTTTAGGGTTATTCTGTAAGTCGTACGTCTCATGTGTTCAACAAGGGCAGACGCCAGGCGTGATATCAGAACTGTGAATATGTATGCTGATGTGTTTTGTGATTTCATGATAGGTCATTACGTAGCTCATGATCTGCTCTGGATAAGAAGTTATGTTGTCTGACTGAAGTGACATTATGAAATGCATATGCCAACATGAACATTGGCGAGGTCACGCTCTATTTTTTTGCATAGAGAATCTTTTGGTATTGCCATGATTGGGTTGTCTCACCTGTTGATGGAACTTAATTCCCTAGCAAAATAATTTTTAGTCATTCTGATGAACACTATCATTTTCTGCCATGTTGCAGTCCTGTACCTTATATGATGCTCGTCGTAGAGAGGCATTTTTTTTTCATTATGATTCCCTTAGGGAACCTTGCATTCTGATCCATAAAATGCTAATTCTTTCATGATTTATGCTGCTGTGTATTTGATTGATGATATTACCTCATTACATGATTAGAGTATTGTGCATTGATTGATGAAGTTACCTTGCTGCTTGATTTTTAGTGTTGTATATTTTCATGATACCTTTTCCAATTGTTGATATGTACCTTATTGCATGATTTTGAACATTACTGGGTTTTGTTGTTGAAATGCCTTATGTCCTGAGTTGTGCAGGTTAGGTGTCTTGTATTCTGTTTTTTTTGCAAATTGAGTGATCACTCTTATAACATGTGTTGTTGTTGTGAGCTAGACTCTAGTCATAGCGCTGCGAATGAGCCTAGGCCTTGACCGAGAAGGCCCACTCTTCCTGCCGCACCTGTCTAGTTCCTCTCTTTTGCCTCGGGTACCCAAACTTCCTGAGGGGTAGAGGAAATCGTGAAAAATGTGTGCACCATTTTCTCTCAACTTAAAGGGAGAAGCACATCCATCCTCTTCCGAGAGCCAAAAAGGTAAGACCGTGCAGTTGTTCTCTTGTGTTGTCAGTTAGATCACTGTGTACTGTGCATTGTGACCCATTATGTTTGTGTTCAAAATTCTTTCAATTGTGTTTGGCAGAAGCTGTTAATCGACAATATGTATTTTGTATACCGTCCCCTGACTCGTGTCTTTATTTTCGTTGGTTTTCATATGATTTGTGAATGCAATAACCAGGCCAATGATTCCTTAAGGGCCAAGCGGTCATCAGTTTCGTCATAGAGTAACTTTCAAAAGTCAGTGAGATTTTTTTTTTATTAAATTGTAAGAGTAGACATGAGATATTTATGTTCGTAATAAAATTCTTTAAAATCTTTCCCCCATATTCATTTTTCTCTGAGTGGGGACTAAAGTCTGTGCTATAGGCTAGGCTATCCCACCAACTCCATCAGGCAAATCAGTAAAACCCAGTTGTGATGGAATATTTCGCAACAATAGATTTACTAAAGGGATAACAAATTATATTTCTGTGATGAGTAAATATAAGGCTGCTGTAGCATTTGTATGAAAACAAAGGCAATGGTAGGAGGGCATCTTAAGATACTTAACAAAAGAGAAGAATATATGATAGGTAAAAAGTTATGTATGCTCTAAACCAGTCTACGAATAGCCCACGAATCATGGTTTTGGGGGCATTCGTGTAGATTACCCTGTTGGACAAAAGGAGACATAAAGGCCTGTCCACACTGGGAAACATTGTTTGGAAACAAAGTTTGCAAACTTTGTTCACAAACTATGTTTCCTAGTGTGGAATCTAGCAGTAAGCAGAATTGCAAACTGTGCAATGGACATTATCATAGCCTCATCTGTGATGACAGTGGTAGTAATTCGTACTCTGGCAAATCTGCTGCCATCAATTCCAGTTTCCAACCATCCAATCGTCTATTGTCTCATGTCATATCACAACCCGTGAAACATCCAAATCAGAACCCTACAACACCCTGTTGTAATGTAAATCAAAGGAATTCTTCTAAGGGAAGATGCAAGAAACACTGTGTAAATGCAAAAGTTGTAAAAAGAGAAGCCTTCAGCCAATCTGCCTGCCAACCTCCTACCAACAGTGACGGCCATTTTATACACTCACAACCAGCCATTCCAAACTCGCGTGTCCCTAGATACAGGAAGCCAACAGAGCTTTACCTCTGGTTATTTGACGGGAAAATTAAATTTGCCAGTGTCTCACTAAACAGCGCTCCCCTTATCTCCCAGTTAGTTGAAGGGGAATTTGAGACCATGTCTTGTAAGATTCATACGGGGAAAAGGGTCATTAGGACCAATTGGTTGTACACGATGATGATACCCCCATCTGCTATTTTGGGTTGAAGAAATGCTTCAAGGAAAAGGGGTGCAAAATGGCCGACACAGATGTAAAAGGGGATGTCCTGAACCACATCAATCTGTTAATTGGGACTGATTATTTCAATTTTTTTTTTTGTATTGGGATGGACAAAATTGAAGGGGTTAACTTGTTCATGACTCATGAAGGAGTTTCACCTTACAGGTCGTGCCTCAGTGGGCCTTGGAAGGGATAGACATGTCGACTGTTCAAACCCTACGTGTGTTTAGGTTGGTAGGAACTGAACAAGATATAGACTTATGGTGGAAATTTAAGAAGCAAAGTCTGACCGCCCCTCTTCACATAGTTTTTAATGCCTCCTCTAAAACCAAGGGAAAGCTATCCTTGAATGATTGTCTATACCCAGGAGCAAATACGGTTGAGATGCTGTACAACTTATGCTAAAATTTAGACAGAAATCTTTTACTGTAATTTCTGACATATCCAAAGCATAACATTCTGTGTTACTTGACCCCGAGGACACCGAATACCTTCGTTTTCTAGCCCTTACCTGTTGCAGCAAGTACTTAGGATGCACCAGGAATAGAAGGGAAGGAAATATCTTGTAAAGTCCTTTCATGTTGATAACTACTTACATGCATATACTTCGGTAGAGGAGATAAGAAGGGATAATGTGAATGTTCAAACTTTGTTGGATGAGGCTTATATGCCGTTATTGGGGTGGGACAGCAATAATGAGAAGTTTGATCATCAGATATGGGGAAAGGAACCAGTAGAGATCTTTGTTTTGGAATTGGGAGAGAAGGAAGGATTGCTTCAGCGTGAAGCTGTCTAAAGGGACTAAAAGCAGTTCACTTACAAAATGTAGAATACTGTCATTGCTTGTTGCTAATTTGGATCTCTTGGGGCTTGTCAGTCCTATCCTTGTGAAAGGTAAGATCTTTTTACAGGACTTATGGAAAGAAGAAGTAGGATGTGATGATGTATTGAGCAGGGAAAAACAAAAACAGGCCAGTAGGATATTAGACAAGTTCAGCTGTATTCATACTTTGAAGTTCACATGCGGAGTCATTTTTGAAGGGTCAGAATTACTCATTTTACTGATACCTCAAGTAAGGAAAACGGGGCTGTAGCAAACGTGAAGAACAGAGAAGGACAGGTTAACATTCTAACATCCAAAATGGGATGTTAGAATGTTAACCTGTGACACCTAGGAAATAAGCCAAATTAACTATAGCCAAATTAGAATTACTAGCCTTGCTATTGGGTATTAGGTTAAGGAAATATGTGAAGGAACTTCTAGGGATTCAATATATCTTCATTTGGACAGACAGCAAGTAGCTATGGCCTGGGTAGCCAGTCGGGAGGGAAGCAAAAACACTATAATTTCCAACCAGGTAGAGGAGATTTGTTTTCTCCAACAGGAATGTAACATCAAACTCAGATACGTCCCCTCCAGCTGTAACCCAGCCAACATCCTGACACAAGGCTCCACCCTGAGGGAGTTAAGTGATAACCGACTGTGTCATTCAGGACCAGCCTTCCTACACCAGACTGACAGAGCAGACCCACCTGTGAGTGTCGATGAATCATCAACAGCAAACTGAGTACAACTTGTAGCAACACTTTGAGAATTGAGAGATGAAGGGAAGCTAACTCTGATCACCGAAATCTGGGAGATAAAGGAAAGTAAGGTTGCTTTTGTAATTTTGATAAGAATTTTGAAGTGAGTCTTGAAGTTTACACACTGCAAGGCTAATCCCTTTATACCCCAACATTGACAATTTCATTATTCAGCTAGGATTAGTAATGAGGGAATGGGTTGTGTACACTTGCAGTGTCAACAATGTTTTAATACTAAAAACTGAATTGATTTTATTGCCTTTAAAGGGGAAATTAATTCTGATGTATCTAAAACACCTTCATGTTACTCACATGCATTGTAGCGTTAATGAATTAATGACCCTTTACCGCCATGAATGTTGGAGTCCGGGATTGAGAGCCACCGCCAAACGTGTAGTAGTGGGATATAGGGCATGCATCATAGCCCTCAGATCTCTTCTTAGCCATCCACTGCCTCCTTCCCTCCCAGCTGATAGAACATGCCTGGTTTGACCATTTACAAACATTGGGGTCGACCACACCAGACCCATGGCAGTCGAAGAGGCTACAGGGTATCTCCTCATCATCACATGCTTGACCACTTGTGCAGTGTATCTAGATTACTGTAGCAGCTTAGATGGTGCAGTGTATCTAGATTACTGTAGCAGCTTAAATGACGCCACATTCCTGCCGATACTGAGATGGTTCACTGCTACCCACGGAGCACCCTCCAAGATATATAGTGATAATGCTATGACTTTTCCAGCTGCCAGCACCATTTTTCATGAGATACACGAAGAGGATGACATGCAGCAATTCCTCCAAGAAAGAGGATCCAATGGATTTTTCAGATGCCGAGGTCCTCATGGAAGGAAGGCTTCTTTGAACACTTGGTAGGAATAGTCAAACACACATTAGAGACTACCTTAAAGCATAACATCTTCAGCAGAGACCAACTTCGCACCCTCGTTAAAGAAGCTGAAGCCATAGTCAACAACCGCCCGCTCATGTATGTTGGGTATACACTTTCAGGGAGAGCCCAGCTACTACACTGCAAATAGGTGACATTATGTTAGTGAAGACTGAACAACACAAGCGCTGTCAGTGGCCCTTGGGCAAAATCATCACTATTTACCCTGAAGAACACTGGGTGACCTGTTCCCTAAATGTTCTCGTCAAAGGTAATGAGCATCTGAGAGCAGTGGAACATATCGTGCTGCTAGAAGTGAATACCCATGATGATGAAAAGGAATCCAGTAGGGAAGAGAACTGCAGGGTAAGGGAGTCAGAAAAGGAAGATCAGAATGAGTGCAAAGATAGTGTAGAGAGTGCAACTTGACAGACTGAGAGACTCGCGGTGACTGAAACAGATAATGTTAGATACAATACGAACAAAGCAATAAGCAGTGCTGGTGCAAGACCAAGAAGGAAAGCTGCTATTGAGCAAAGACAGAAAATTTTGGAGGGGGTAAGAGACAGATTAGTGTAGTTTTGGTGTATTGGATATTTTCTTTTCAGATGCAAGCTTCAAGAGACCTGAAGGCTGGGGAGTTGTTTGTAAGTTACGTCTCCTATATCCAGCAAGGGTGGATGGCAGACACAATTGAAAATGTGAAAATGTAGATATACCAATGTAATTGTCATATTTTTCTTCTGATGTACTACTGTGATGTACCATTATGTGACCCACATCTTATGCATGGGAACCATAATTTTCTCTCAAGTGTCTCCGAAAGGATCACTGAATTGTTTGATTGTTGACACTATGCAATGCCGGAATTCAAAATCTGACAAAGGTTCGCAAACTTCAGCAAAGAAAATCTCTTGCTGATTCAATAATGACAGCCTATACGATGATTAAACTATCATCACATTACCTTTGTATGAATTTTAGCATTATTTGATTGCATTGCTTACAGCATTATTGATGTCTTGCATTATTGGATTGCATTGTTTACATCATTACTGATGCTTTGCATTATTTGAATGCATTGCTTACAGTATTATTGATGTCTTGCATGAGTCAATTGTATTGCCTGTTGCATTATCAATGTATTGATCTACTTGACTGAATTGCCTATTGCTTTGTTGAGTTATGGTTTTGCCTGGATGTATTGCTTATGATTGCAGGTTGCCCTTATCTGTGTGTTGGTTTCTTGCATATTTCTCGACTGAGTAACGATGAATTAGGGTGTTTCCTGATTGCAAAAAAATGTATATATTGTATTAACTGAATTAGCTGAGTGATCACTCTAGTAGAAAAATGTGACTTGTTGTCGTGAGCTAAACTTGAATCATAGCGCTATGATCGAGCTAAGGCCACGACCAGTGTAACCATGCCTGCAGCCTCACCAGTCAGACCTTGTCTTCCTCGTCAGATTCCTCCCTTTCCGAAGGGGTGGAGGATGTCATGGAAAATAAGTGCATAGTCTTTCCTCGACTGGATTCCACTGCGTTCCGGCCACAGAAAGTCAAGCACAATTGGCTGGCGACAAAAAGCGATGGTTCTTTGAGAGTATGGTCATATTTATTTCTGTTTGAAAACTATATTCACCCGGGTCGTGGGAGATTCATTTGTGTATAGTAGTAGCCATGTCCTATCAGGGCCAGGGAATGAATTTAGAGCAATGACAAAAGCCTAACTGGCAGTGCAGGAGAAGCGATTGAGGTAGCAGCAACAGGTTTTTTCTCTTGGTCCCACTTAGATCATTTGTAATCATGCATTGTTTTAGTTAATTAGTGTTTATTGAGTTGTCCTCATTCTTCAGCATACCATTAACATCTGGCCACCGGTATCCCCGTCTTGAGGGTTTTCATGACAAACATGCTTGACAATTAAACGGTAATTACCAATGTCCAGTGATTCGAGTGTATCAGTTCAAATGCAGACATTCCCTGGGTCACATCCATATTCAGGTGAACCTCATTTATGAAACACAACATTGCAACAACGCAGAACACTTCTGACTTCATTCATATTCTCTGTTTTTTACCATTTTTAGTGAGAGATGTATTATGATTTTATTACATGGGATAAAATTGTATCATTTTGATAATCAGCACAATGATTTTTAGTTCGGTAAAATAACCATTGCAAAATTAAAGAAGATTAAAAGACCCACAGATTAACCAACTTTTTGAAACTATTTCCAACCGATCAGCTTCAAGGAATGCTTGTGACATAATCAGTAAGCAGGGCTTAGCTGCAAAGCTAGCTGGTCATTGCTTTATCTTCACCTGCTACTATGGTTGTTTCTTAGTACTACGATGTGCATCAAGTTGCGTGAATGAGTCTTTTCATTTTTCTATATAAATAATTACACCATACTTTGAGTGAATTTTCTTTCTGTATTCTTTTACCTTGTTTCCCATTGTTGTTGCAGAACTGTTTTATTAGCTAAAATTAGAAAGAACATGACAATTCGAACCCAAATCGTTACAGTGGCCACCTTTCCAGGACATCCAGGACCAATGACAATTTACAACTGTTGGTTGAAAGTGCGCGAATTCTAGATATTTAATTCTAACGGAAGTATGAACAACAGCTCCAATAACATCCCATTTACAATTTTGTTTATTGAATGATAATGAGTACTCATATCTATAACATCGATACCCTGTACAAGATAAACCTCAAGGTTAGGCTCACCCCTGACCCTAAATAGTGGCACATCAACTTAAAGACAGTATGTTGGTCAGGCCTCTAGATAAGTGACGAAATCAGATATGTAGCAAATATTGTCATACAATCTGCATGATACCTTGGAGCCAATTTGCATAACTTACAAGTTACAGTAATTTCATAATTATAGAGTAATTAATAACCTATCTTTAATGGTGTCTTGCAACTACCAGCTATATCAAATGATTCATTTACTTATTGTTCAATTTTAGAGTTATCTGCAAAATTAATATCTTTTAAAATACATAAAATACATTGTAGCCTAACGAAAACGTGCCTCATTATAGCAGTTCTGCCTATTTACACTTACAGAATATGAAAACGACACAAAACTTCATTAGTACAAAACATAAATAACCCAACATTCTTGTTTGTAGGAGGTGCAGATATCACAAAATTCGAAGTAACAAAAACTCTTTAGTGCCTCCAGTGTCCTCTAAGCAGCACCCTCTAAGCATTGCTCAAATTTATTAGTTTCATAGATTTAGTTCTACTTCCCAGTTATGATGGAGCACAAGATAAATCAAATTAAGTGAGTGTTCCTTGGACCATTTGGGATAGGCATATAATGTCCCAGACATACACTAGTAAGACTAAAGATAATCCTCATCCAGAAATAAAGAAACTGAATCACATTATTGCATATAGATAATGAAGAAAAAACTTAAATAACTCCTATGAATAACTTCAATTCCTTCTAATGTGGTATCAGCGACATTAGATGAACAACAAAATCGCCGACTCACGTGAGCACTGTAGGTATTACTTGAGGTTCTTTGCAGCGTCCCTTTGGCCCTTAGCTGCTATTTCTATCTTTCCTTTTACTGTAACTCCATTCATATTCTTTTCCTTCCCTCTTACTGTCCATTATCACTTTACAATTGTTCATAGTTCAACTACTAGGTTTTCTTCCTGTTGCACCTTTTAGACCTACCTACTCTCAGTTTCCCCTCCAGCGCTGAATGACCTTATAGGTCCCACCACTTAGCCTTTGGTCTCAGCTCTATATTCCGTCCTGCTCCGTTCCAATATCGCCGAAGAGTTTCAGGGCCTTATGTGCAGAGCAAAGAGAAAACCAAATAAATTGGCCGACCAATGTAATCAGATGAGGCCAACAGCAACATTTCTCTGGATAATTGGGTACTGATTATTATCAGTCGACGTCAAAGATTTTTTAGAAGAGGATTTTCACTGATTTTGACCTCTATGACGAGAGTGAACAGTAAGCAATCATGAAGAAAACATGAAAGGATTTTATCCACTAATTAATGATAAAAAGAGCCAGAGAAAAATCTAAGATACTTTCCTAGTATTATTTATTGGATATTAAATTTGATGTAATTATGATGGCTTTCATTTAATATCAGGGAATAGAATATGAATATTCAATATTGTCATAAGTATCGAGCCTTACGCCTAATAAAAAACTGACCATTTCAGTTTTCAAATAACCAAGTTGTAGAGTAAAATGGTACTTTGGGGGCGAAGAGTCCAAGCCCAAGCTTTCCCCTTTTGATTATCCCCCAGAAAGAACACGTGGGCTGTATCCCTTTGGCTCTCCTTGCTCTATTCTTTTATTTCTAGCACCAACTGATTTAGCTGCCCAAATCTGCTGAAGGATTTAGTACAGGGGTTTTCAACCTGGGTTAGGGGTCTGGCTGCCCACTTGCTGACAGGCAGGACACCTCTACTGTAGTTCAGATGGTAAGCTTATAGGAGTGGATTGCCTTTGCTCACTGCAAAATGAAATGGACAGATACTTTTATGATGTGTCTGAAGGAAAATTAATGCTAGAGACCCTTTCCATGCAGATGTTGCTTTCGTTCATGATGCTATTAATAAAGAGTTTATTAAACTTATGAAAGGTTCCAGTGCTTGTGGTATATTTGAGAAAACATCTTTAGTCAGGTTCTGGTGAAAAATATCCAAATCATATGTGAAACCGTGTCTTCCAGCTTACTTATAAAATCAAAACTAAGGTCTCGAATGAATGTGGAAACCGGCCTTCGATGTGCTTTAGCATAAACTGCTCCTCGGCTCAGTTGATGAAAAACAGTTTCAGCAATCTCATTAACTTCCTTTGCTACTGATGTAATAATAATGAAGTTTGTTTTTGTAGCTCAGTACTATAACCTTGAAAATTTACTTCATAGAAACAGGTACATAATTTTGGTAAAAATTTTCTTTACCTTTTATGAAATTCTTTTTGTTTACAATAATACTGGTTATGTCAGGAGAGTTATGCACTTACTTCCCTTCAGCACAGTATACTTTGCAAATTTACACAATGGAATTTTTTTTTCTGGCATTGTTTTGCTTTCTTTATACGAAGGGGGGTGGATACTTTACTGACATTAAAAATGCCGGGAAGGGTACATGGTGAAAACAAGGTTGAAATCCCCTGCATTAGTAAGAGCATACAGAAACTGCGTCAAGTACGCCTGGAAATAAAGGAATCCGCTCTTAATCATTCTCCTTTTCTCTCGACCTTTCCAACTTTCATTTCTTCTCATGCTAACATACAAGTACAGTTTAAAACCTGTAAAGTGTTTTCTTGGACTCAGCGAATTAATGAAGTAATTACTCTCCCCTTGGCAGTGGCAGAAGGGAATTAATTACCTCCTCGAATCTTGCTCTTTATCTATTTTCATACGACAGGGGTCGATGTCCGGTGTTATTTGGTTGGTGCGAGTTCAAGCCTGAACCAAGTGAGCGTGAATTCAACACAACGAAGTCTGTTGCCTTTCATTCTGTACTGACTTGTCTGGGGACAGATTACCCCGTTGCAGTGTTTCCTCAGTGCATTGATTTTCTTTAATCAAGTGATGCCGTGTATTCCTTGCGCTGTTAAACTTATTCTGTAAATTGTAAATAAACTAGTATTTGCTTACTCAGGCTATCATTCTGGCGACCTTACACTCCCCTTTCCCCTTCAGTGTTTATGATTCTGCGGCCCCATTAGCAACACCAGCTAAATTTCATGTAAATTAATGTTCATTGGCTCGCAAACATAACAATATTTATAGCAAATTGTTCGTCCAATATCATTTCATGAAGCCTTTTTATTAACGACTGATGAAGTATTCATACGATGCTCATTGACAAAATACACGTGTCGTAATATGATACAGATTTTATTCGCTGTGCATTGTTAGTTTAATATTACAATCATTATTCACCGACAAAACAATTATTTTAGAGTAATTACCAAGTGTTCTTTGTTCGTTTAATGAATTTGTAGTTATCACTGGATGGTTAAAAGGTCAATCATTCAAAAGAGTTGATGAGCTTGGTGTATAACGATAATGAACAAGATAATGTAAGTGATGGCAATAATCAATGTTATTCTCCTCATAGATACTGAAAGATATGGTGGCATATGCATGGCTGAAAATTTCAAGATCAATAATGATTAACTTTCCTACTCACAAGCGCTCGGTATCTTAACAAAGCCACAAAGGAAATTTAATTATAGTATGATTATGTACAGCATCGGTACCTATTGAGGAATGAAGTGGAATGAGTGAGGGAACGTCAAAAGAGTGCTAGTCTTCTTTTTCAGGACGGAAAACGCGATAACCCTCATTTGCTAATAAAATATTCTTCTGATGCTAATAGAATATTTCTCAGAAGATATCGATACAGGTGGTTCAACAAAGGTGATTCACTACGCTCATCGCAATCTTTCCCGATTTAATGGAACTGTCAAATCGGAATGTAAATACAAGTGTCTTATACTCTTCTCTTCAATTTGGCTGAAGAACGATGAGGTAGAAAACCCAGATGAAAGAGGGCATGGCAGTATCAACTACTGCTTCAAGTCATTTTTTTTTTAAAGTATACTGTTGTCATCGGGGCTATTTCTCATTACTTGAATCGTCGTACCCACTACCAATTTGGCCACTATGATATGAAGTTTCAGCATATTATATAACATAAGATAGATTTATGTTGAATACATTTAAATAATTCACCATCTCTCTCCTATTAAAACATGTATATACACATATGCCATAAATCAACACAATATGTAATGCAGAAAAGAAGATATGAAGCCTACCTGTTATATCTGAAGTAAACCTTTGGTCACTCGGTCACTTGGTCACATTTTTTATTACACAAAATCCTTTTACATTGTTATATGAATGTACATATATTTATATTTATAAAATATAGCTTAAAACTAATAAAAGTTACTGAACCACCACATATATACTGCAAATTACAGTAAACCATTCATATTCATATCCAAGAAATTTTTACAAAATAAACCTGTACACTTTTTCTTCAATGTTTCACTAACTATGATCTCTGTGCCGTTATTTTACCAATCAACTTTTTCCTTTCAATTATAGTAATTTAACCTCACATCTCTTTCACCCACAATTCAACGATGTAGGCAATAATGATCGAAATTGCAGCATTCCTTTCTTTCTTTTTAATATGTGGAAGATCAAAATACAATATCTTTAACAACTGAGGAAACCTAATAGAACATATATTACGTACGGTATTCTTCAACCACAATACAATTTCATTATGTCTCTTACAAAAAGTATGCAGTATGAAGAATTGTCTCCTCTTCTTGACTGTCTTCACAAAAGCTATTATTTACTATACCTAACTAACAAAGCTTTTTCTTAGAAGGCCAAGCCTCATGTACATACCTATATATTATATTTCTATCATAAGGGTTTATAAATTTAACATTAATGTTATTCCATATTGAATCCCAGTCATAACCAGGGTATTTTTGAAGAACTGTCACTACACCGTTGACACTAAATAATTCATTATACATAACCTTATTTGTCATATATGGGAAGGTTTTACTGTGGAACAAGATCTTTAAATAACTTACAATATTTCTGTACTATGGTGTCCCTATAAACGACACAGGCATAACTAAACTTGGTTTATTAATTATATGATTTACTCAAATATTCATGTAGTGATACGTAAATACATAACAAAATGACTCATTAAGGTATACTTTTAAAAAGCTGGATACTAGCATTACTAGAGACTTATAGAATACATTTATCAAACCAATCCCTCTGTGATCTTTAGCCAAGTATAACGTTTCTTGTTTAATTGGCTGATAAACATTGTTCCAGGTGTAACTAAAAGTTATTGTTTTCCATTCAGCATAAAAATCTTTTGGCATCGGATAAATGTGTGCCTAGTACCAAATTTTCGAGTTAATAAGCGAGTTAATGATAATAGCTTTTTGCACAAGTGTTAAAAGTCTGCTATATAGGGTTTTGATTTTGTCCATTAAATTTTCCTTCACATAATTCCAGTTGAAATGCAGGCATTCTCGATAATCATCAGAGCAATACACACCCAATATCTTTATGTCTACCATGTTTCACGTCTAACCAATGGAGCTCCCAGTCTTCTCTATTTCTCCATCTCCCAGTTCCAAATACAGAGGTCTTGCTTTTGTTCAACTTAGCACCTGACGCTTTGGATAACAAACCATTTACCATCACAGAACTAGTTATCTGATTACATAAGCCTCCTACCCTACAAATTGCTTTTTGCAAGACCAAAAGCTTTTAATATTTTGAGTACAAACTTTATACTCACTCTATCAAAAGCACGAGACCAGTCTAAAGATATAATAGCACACTTATTAGAACACTCATTAGCAAAATATAATACATCTCTAATTAGAGTGTTACTCTCTATGATACTTCTGCCTGGAATACAGAACTGTTCAGAGGAAATCATCTTATCAAGACACGCTTATCTTCTGCATATAAGTTTAGGCAGGATTTTGTAGTCCGCGTTCAACATGCAAATGTCTACAATATTTTAGTAGCTTTATATCTCCAGTCTTTGGAATAAGTTTTATTACACTCTGTCTCTGAGTCTTTATTAACAAAAATACTGCTAAATAGTTGTGAACAACTTGAAGAAAATCCATTCCTACTACATGCCACAATTTCTTATAAAACTTTACTAGAATACCATCATTTCCAGGCGATTTATTGTTATTCATTCCATTACCAATACTTTAAATTTTTTTGAGCGACGAATTTTTAACATTTCCCTGTTGTCATCATCTGATAACACTTTTGGTATTAAAGAAATATATTCATATTCACAGTTGGCACTTACCTCTGACTCTGTGGACATTAAATTCACATAATAATCACTAATGTAAGTAGCTATACAATCAATACCTGAAATAATCTGTCCCTCTTTCCACTTTCCTATATTTTCAATTGTCATTCCACTAATAACTAACTTTTGTGCCCTTGCCTTTTGCTTATTCAACAGGAAGTGGGGCAATTTCTCGCCCTCAATTTGTTCTTGAAGTCTACTTTTGATTCTTACTCCTTCAATTACATCATTCTTCAGTTTCGTAATTATAGTTCTAAGTTGATATATTTCATTATAGTTAGTCAACAATAAAATGCTAGCTTTCTCCAAGGCTCTTTTTAGACAACTCTCAAAATAGTTCAACCTAACACATTTATATTTATTTTTTCTCTACTTTAATTTTTTGCTTAGCATTATCCCACCATTCCCCAATATCTGAAAAAGAAGTTTTAGTTTTCTTAACACTTAGCCAGAAACTCTTAGATTTATTCAAAATGTCCGAACCCCCTAACCGTGAAACATTCATTTTCCACAAACCTTTATACACTTTAATGTTTGGGTTTATAACAAATTCGAAACAAACGCATCCTATGGGGTCACTAAAACTTACTGGAGTATCTATATCAGTAATGGAATTGAATAACTTATCAACATATATCCTATCTAACCTTGTATCATATTCTGCTTTTACATATGTATAAGGTGGAACAGCCTTTTAAAAACTATAAATATCTTTCATTTTTAAACTTTTAATTAAATTGTTATTCAGGTCTTTAAGACTTGAAACCATAAGACAAGAGTTACGTTTAGGACAATCTCTTTCACTAGTAATACAAATGGAAGAAGTAGAAGATCAATGTAAACAAGTTATTGACAGAGCTACTCCGAAGTATTTACCAATTTCCTTTGGAATTTGAGGTTTTCACTTGAAGGAAATGAGTTGAGAGGTCTGTGAATGTGCCGTGATAAATGCTATATAAAAACAATAAGTGGATTTTATGCCATAGACAAAATATAATACAGGTGTGGTAGTGCGCTAAGTGTTTAGGTTCCCCCTGGCTAACCCAAGGGGGGGAACCTCCGCTCGGTTTTGGGTGACGGTAGTGCCATCTATTGACAGATTTTGCGACTAATTTTGGCAAAACTCATTCCATGTTACTTATGAGAAAGGATTCTTTTGGGTTACAGTTTTCTGCTTACCCCTCCATGGGTATCGTGGGTGAGATGATATTTTCTTATATGAAGGTGAATCCGAATTCTAAAATCGAAGTACAGATGATGAATAGGAATACTGCAAATTTATTGAATTATCAATTAAAAGCGGAGATTGGAAAATCAACGTTAAATGCAGAGAAAATATAATTAGTGAATCCCTTAAAATTGAGAATAAATAGTATTCAAGATGATGTATGTGAAAGAATAAAAATGAGAGCTAAAGTTAATGATAAATTAAAAGGAGAACAAGTGCCCGCGTATCTGCTAGGGAAAGAAAAAAATTCTAAAACCTCTGAATACGATAAGGAGCGAAGATGGTAATGAAATTGTTAATCCTAATGCAGTCACTTTGTACGTAAGAGACTATTTTGAAAACCTCGTTAAAAAAGAAAAATGTAATAAATCTGCTCAACGAATGTTTCTCAGTTTAATCAAAAATGCTATAGACAAAAAGGAAAATGAGATATTAACAGCAGACGTGACGGAGTCTGAAGTGTTTGCAGCCAGCAATCTTGGGATGAAGAAACGGGAAGAGTCCTGGATTAGACGGTCTCCCAGTAGAATTCTATAAGACGTTTTGGAAAAATATTAAGCAAGACTTCGTAAGTTCAGTGAAATTTGTATTTAAGAATAAAACCGCTGTAAAACGGAAAAAAGGAGATTTTGATCAAATTTCAAACTGGATACCGATAACAATGTTAAATGTAGATTTTAAAGTCATTGCTAAAATAATAACTAGCAGATTAAATATGTCTTGAAAACAGGTCAATAATCAATTTAAATGTTTTAATGAGAGATATTATCGTTCACATTAATGAAAGTAACAAGGCACCAGCTATGATAAACTTGGACTGGTCAAAAGCTTTTATATGCAATATTGGAGAAATTTGGTTTCGACAACGAATTTATCCAGATAATACAAATGTTATACGGAGACGCTGAAAGTGTGATAAACATAAATGGTAACTTCTCTGAGCCATTTTCTATTAAAAAATCTGTAAGACAAGGATGTCCCTTATCTATGATTTTATTTATTGTGTATCAAGAACCTTTCTATAGAATGATAAAAATGCAGCTTTCAGAGTTCGCCTTAAAGTTACCTAATCAATTGAATGTCTCTGTTATTGGTTATGCTGATGACTCTGTAATTATTGTAACTACTGACGAAGGTCTAATAGAATGTATAAATGTAATCAAGGAATATGAAAAAGCGTCAGGTGCCCTTTTGAATAAAAACAAAACTTCCATTTTAGGTACTGAGTACTGGAAAAACAGAACAGAATGGCCAATTAAAGGCTACCAGGTTCTTAAAGATTCATGTAAAGTGTTAGGTGTCTACCATACTGATAGCCTTCAGAAAAGTGTAGAGTTAAACTGGTCTATTTTAGAAAATAAGATTACCAAGATGGGTGATATTTTTCAGAATAGAAGATTACCAATATTTCAAAAGTCTATTGTGATAAATTGTAAAATATTATCAAAAACCTGGTATGTATCACATGTTTATCCAATACCAAATACATTTGCACAAAGAATTCAGAGATGTTTGTATAAATATATGTGGAATAGCAGTTATGAACCAATTGCTAGAAAAACTATGTTCCTAGATAAATTAAAAGGAGGCGTTGTAATTTATAAAATTTTGTGCAAGTCAAAAGCTATAATGTTTCATACCTTTCTGAAAAATTGTATCAATAGAGGTTTTGGTTATGAAATGCTTTATTTCTTTTGTAAAATTCGGGCGACTTTTCTAATTGAAACTGACTTTAATTATAGGGATTGGACGATTTTATTCCGCCTTATTATTATACGATGGATGACCTTCTCAGGAAAGTTTACCGCTTTAAAAATGATCCTAATGTGTCAAATAAGGAAATTTATTGGTTGTTAATGGAATGTAATGATTACAAACCCAAAATTGAGTTATTGTATCCCCTTTTGAATTGGACTGTGATTTACAGGTATATATACATGAAATACTGAATACAAATGATAGGTTGCACATCATGAACATAGCAAATGAGAATAAATGTCGCTTTTGTGGTGCTATAGAAAGTAACATGCATTTTATTTATTTTTGTCCATCTTTGAAGCAAATATTATCCTGGTTCAAGTCACTTTTAAAAACATTTTCTAAGATTGATACGAATAGTATGCTAAAAATTCTGAAATTAGACTTTACAACTGTGTCAAAGAAAGATGAAAAAACTGCAATGGTACTATTATCGGATTTTATAACAGGAATGTGGTATGAACGATCTGTGGGACTGTTGAGAGATGACCCAAATTTAGTTATATTCATAAGAAATAGAATGTCGAAAACAAAAATATTAATAGGTCATGCTTTCAAAAATAACTTAGATAAGATATTTACAAAAGACTCCCCCTCTAATATGATATAGATATAGGTTTTGATCAAATGTGAAATTGGCGAGGAAAATGTACTATAGTATTGTAAAGAATTAACTAGTATTTTAATTTTTTTTTTTTCTGTATTTATGATAACATAAGTACAATATGTATTTATGATAACATAAGTACTATGTAAATAATATAGATAATTTTGTTATATTTTCCTAATTAAAGAAAAAAAAGTAATAGAATTGAAATCACCTCTAATATCAAATTTCCCGTATTACATCTCACGTAAAAACACAGGTCTTGTTCAAAGAAACTTTCCGTTTCACATTTCTTTGTCGATCCAGAAGGTGGATACACATTCAAGATGTGCAATAAACTCTGACCAATACATATCCGCAAAGAAAGTAACTTGCCTCCAGCATCCTTTTCTTCACTATGGACTGAATACTGCATATACTTTTTTATCAATATACAAGCACCACCTTTCAACATAACTGGGGTATTCAAAAAAATGTCAAAATCTAAAGATAGAGTCTCAAGTGATTCAATGGTCTTAATATCATGTTCCTGAAAAAGAAAAATGTCTCTTTTACTTTGCAGTAGAAATGATTTCAGTGCTTCCTGCTTTTAGCATTATTTAATCCATTAATATTTACTGTAGCCATTTTAATGTTCATTTAAGAAAATTGTCAAATTAACTGTTTCTTTATCCTTCTAGCACTTAGACTCACCTTTCTCTTATTGTACCTTCTACACGCACTGTTTTTGTTTCTCATATTCTTACTCGTCAACCAAGTTACTCTTACCAACGCTCACTTTTGGCAATACATTCTGTGAAGGTTGAGTTTCCAAGCCTCCTGTATTTTAAACTTACTGCGTCCACATCTAAATTACCATCACATTTTCTAGATAAACTCTCTTCATATTCAATGCCTCCTTCCGAAAATAAGCTTCTGGCCTGTCTCGGGATCCAGTACTTGTTTCAACAGCCAAACTGAGCGTCGCTCCGCTGTCAACCCTTCTAACAATCTCAGGCCCATCAGCGTTCGTTGTTGACTCATTATTAGCCACTACGGCATCACTTATATGTTTCCCCGCACCATCACCTCTGACACCCTCGTGTACTACATCCATCATCAAGGGTTCCTCAAAAATAGCATTTATATCATCATTATAATCATCTTCCTGGTTTTTAAAATCAGTCAGGTCTTTTTCTGGTCGATGATTTTTGCAGTTATTACGCGAGTCTGTAAAACCTCCTTTATTTCTGACTTGCCTAGACTAAGCTGTTCGGTGTCCATCTGTTGATAATCACCATGATCAACCGCCATTCCCCCACCTGCATTCGTATAAAAAATCACGGGTTCCTTAGCGCCCCGTAAATCGGGGAAGTCGGCACTCCTCAATTTAGCCCAAGTTATTCACCCCCAACGCGCAATCAGCAATCAAATGCCCCGTGCTACCACATTTTATACAAGTACGAGGCTGCCACTATCTAGGGCATTATATGCCTGACCCCTTATTGAAGTATAGGAAGGGATATGTTTTTCTAGTTCCATGAAAATCGTTCTGTCCCCGCTCAGAGCAAAACTTTAATGACCAAATCCAAGCGTATTCTCACGAACATTTTTCAAGTACCGAAGACTGCAATTCGATAGGCACACTCTTCATCTTAACGTAAGTGATTGCCTTGGACACTGTTTATCTTCACTTCACCACTATTGTACTTGATTAGCTTCTCATTATACCTTTCCATCAGGGAACCTAAAAAGGACTGAGATTTTACTTTCAACAGACACGTTGATTTTCAAGTGACACAAATGTCGTAAACCTCATTATCTGGAATCTCCATTTCATCACATGTTTCCGGCAATACATCTGAACTCTTCATCTTATCATTTAAGAACGATCGATATGTAGAAAGTGTTTATCCTTCTTGTTAACGTCGTCATCATATCACCCATTTTGGAACAGGGCATTCGATTCCAAGTAACTTGAAAACTTGCAAACTAAGGTTACAGCTGAAAACCAAACAAGAGAATGGACGGAACTTCCAGCAGTCGGAACCTTCCCTCACGACTGCTCAAAGCGAACTTCTTTGGTCACATTGGTTCGAAATTAATTCAGTGAAGTATCTTCCTCCTTCAGTGGTCATTTATGGGCTTTATTAAATCAGTTTATTGTTTTTTATAGGAAAGTGTGTCATCGGATATAATAATCTCATGAACATCTAATTTTAATTATATCTTTTTTTGTATTGCATCTTTATATTTTGACAGCCAACGATACCTAGGGTTGGCCATCGACACAAGAAATAACTGTTCTTTCGTTAATTATGACGAGGTTATTCGGCATAAGTTACAGCCTTCTAACTACGTGTTATATATGTTTCCTTTCAAAGAGTGAAATATATCCTCTTAGCTCAAACATAAAGAATGAAAACAAAAGAATATCATAGGTGTAGCTCCAATAGCGCACCTTCAAGACCATTATTATGACAAGGCTGGCAATTTACTTTTACTGACAATCCTTGTTCTATCTTAGCGACAAACTTCTTTTTCCTCTATTTCG
>NC_061092.1:49186958-49213182 GCF_015104395.2 Macrobrachium nipponense | reverse complement strand
GCATTACTGTGTGGATTTAGACTACGTAGCTAAATTCACGTATCTTCTCGCATCTTTGGAAGGGGAATCGCTCAGAGTAATACAGGCTCTGAGTGTAACTGCTCCCAACTATAGCATGGCCATTAACTTGCTAGAAAAGTATTAAGGCATCCAGCATCAGCCGCTGGTCATGCTGCATTGGCGCTTAGCTAACATCTTTGTCCCAAAGTTCAATAATGTTAAACTTAGAAATTTCAGAATAGAACTTAGTGTGCTAATTGAACAGATTAAATGCCTAAGAGGATCTGCATTGGATTAAGGCATGCTGTTAAGCTTGATTAATCAAAAGTTGTCATAGGGTCATGTATATCAAAAGGCATGGAGTATCTACACAAATGTGACTAAAACTTAGATGAGTTGTTTGAAGCATTGGATTTCCTTATAAGATACTTTGAGGATGATGCGTTGCAGAAGAGGGAAGAACTGTCAGGATCATCTCAACCAAAGGTATTAGAATCTAACGCCTCTTGAACAGTATCTTGCACATTTTACAACAGATATCATTCCACCTTCAGTTGCACTAAATATCCATATGCTGCAGAGAAAAAGTGCTAACTCATGTTAGCATGTCTGTGTTTCAACTGTCATGTTAAGGGACATAGCAGCAAACACAGTTGCAAATTGTGTGGTGGATGCCATCACAGCCTTTTCTGTGATAATAACCACCAGAAATCTAGGGCAAATTCATCTTCCACGCCAAGTTCCAGTTTCCAACCAGGCAGTCATCTATCTCCTCACGTCATATCTAAACCATTGAAACACCATAACCAGAATCATCCAAAAACAAGTAACGTAAATCAAGGGAAACAATCCAAAGGGAATAAGGAGAAGCCTTGGGTCAATGCAAAAGTTAAGGATAAGCCTTCACCTGAACTCCTGGTAACTCTACTCCCTATTGTGACAGCCATTTCGTACACACGTGACCAGCCATTTCAAGCTTTAATGTTCCTAGACACCACACAGATTCATATCAAGTTGGCTGACACTAAAAATTAATCTGCTTGTAATTAAACATGCTTCTCTTAATATCGCACCTTTTGGCTTGCAAATGGTCAAGGGGGAATACGATATTATCTCATGCAAGTTACATATGGGTCAGAGGGTTGTGAGAACAAAGCTCGTTGTTCACGATGGCGTAAACACGCCAATTCACAATGTAGGCTTGATGAATGTAATGAGACTTCCTAGACAAAGGGTGCAGAATGGCCTATTTAGAGATAAACAGCGATGTGTTGAAGAATGTTGACTTATTAATAGGAGCTGATTACTTTAACTTTATTGTCATTGAAATGGAAAAAATTGATGGTGTCAGTTTGTGTATTACTAATGGTGGGGTCACCTTTTATGGGAAGGTACTATAGTGGGTAGACACAACAAATGTTCGAACATTGTGGGTTTGTAGGTTAGAAGAATCAGATCACAACGTCGACTTGTAGGTTAGAAGAAACAGATCATGATGTTGATGTGTGGGTTTGTAGGTTAGAAGAATCAGATCACGACGTCGACGTGTGGTGGAGACTGGACACGATCGGCATTGCCCCACATGAGCAATTCACTACATTAGAGAATGAAGCAATGGAAAAAGTCAGTGTCACAAAAAAAGAGCAGGGTTATCGCATAAGTTTGCCATTCCATGGCAAACTTATGCGATAACCCTGCTCAACTGAATTCGCTTGAAAGACAGTTTCAAAAAGACCCCCTCAATATCAAGCCTCTTACCAGTGTCTTTCAGACATATCTGGAAGCTGGCTTTATAAAAGAAGTTCTTGATGCACAGATAGAGGGATATTATATGCCACACTTCAGAGTCAAGAAACAAAGTTTGACTACTCCTCTCCACATAGTCTTTAGTGCATCGTCCAAAACCAAAGCCAAACTGTTTGGAATGACTGCTTGTACCCAGGCCCCAATATAGTCAAGATGCTTTATGATCTATTAAGTTTAGAAAACACTCACATGCAATAACATCAGATATATCTAAGGCATTTCACCATGTCTTGATCAATCCTGCTGATACCAGACACACACAGTTTCTTTGGTGCAAGACATCGACACGAATGGCTACCTTCGCCTTCAAAGTAGTGGTCTTAGGTATCACCACTAGCCCTTACCTATTACAGCAAGTTCTTAGAACACATCTTAAGGGGAAGGGGTGGGAAGAGCTTAGATTGTTCTATGTGGATAATTATTTGCAGACCTACCGCACCGAGGAAGATATGAGAAGGGATTACATCGAAATACAGTCATTGATAGGTGATGCTCACATGCCATTGACAGGGTGGGCTAGCAATAGCGAAGTATTAGATCAACAAATTAGAGGAAATGAGCGCACGCAGACCCTAGTTTCAGGGATGATTTGGGACAGAGAAAGTGATTGAGTCTGAAACCATGTAGGGGATAAGTGCGAATGGTTGAGGGCATTAGTCTTACAAAACATAAATTGCTGTCTATACTCGTGTACAATTTCGATCCTTTGGAGAATGTCAGTCCAGTCTTTGTCAGGGGTAAGAATTTTTACAAGATTTGTGGGAAGCAGGGATAGGATGTGCTAAATAGGGAAAGACAGGAGCTGGCAAATACAATCTTAAAGGAATTTACTTACTTTCACACACTGAAATTAAAGAAGGGAATTATCTTGGGAAAATCAGAGTTACACACATTCACAGATGCCTATATAGTAAGGCATAGGGAGCAGTAGCTTATGTAGGGGGGGAAGAGGACAAACTAACATTTTCACATCTAAAATAAGGGTATTGCCAAGGAGGCAGGCTAAATTAACTATCCTTAAACTAGTACTACTAGCTTTGTAGTTAGGGTTTAGGTTAGCTAAACATTTGAAGAATATTCTAGAATTCAGTAGCATTGTCATCTGGATAGACAGCAAAGTAGCCATGACCCGGGTAGTGAGCAGGGATGGAAGGGAAGCATGGCATACCTTTATCTCGAACAGGGTGAGAGGAATTAATTTTATCCAGCAGGAGTGTGACGTTGAGCTCAGGTACGTGCCCACCGCCAGCATCCCAGCCGATATCCTGACCCGAGGTTCCACACTGAAGGAACTAAGCAACAATCTTCTGTGGTACAAGGGACCAACCTTTCATCACAAGATAAGCCGAACTAAACTGCCCTTGGACCATGCCAAATCATCGAGCCAAAACCATCTTCATGTTGCTGCAGCCCTCCAAACTATGGGATCTCAGGTAGAGTAACATTGACTTTGTGTATCTAGTTAAGTTGATGAAAAATGTCTTGAAATTTGCATGCTGCAAAGTGGATCCATTTGTGAAACTTGTTTATATGAAAAAACTTCCCTACAGTGTGTTGACCATTTAGAGAATGGGGTCACAGTCCCCACCCACCTTACCAATTTCTGTGCTCAGTTAGGGTAAATCATGGGTAGTCTATACCTGTAGTAGATTATGGAATATCATAGGATAAAAAATTGAACTGTTTCTGTTGCCTTCTAAAGGAAGATTAGTTCAGTTGTACCTCAGACTCCTTCATAACACTAATATGCATTGTGGGGTCAATGAATTAATCACTGTTTTTAACAGGAATGTTGGACCCCAGGGCTACGGGCTGTGGCCAAACGTGTAGTAAGAGGGTGCCGAGCATGCAAGTTAGCCTTCAGACCTCTTCTCAGCTGTCCACTGCCTCCACCCCTCCCCTCCCAAGTAATCAAACGAGTCTAGCGTGCCCATTCATCAATGTCTGGATTCACCACACCAGCCCCGTACAAATCAAAGGAAGAGTAGGCTACCTCCTCATCATTACCTGTATGGCCAGCCATGCAGTTTACTTAGATTTCTGCAATTTCCTGGACGTAGAAACATTTGTGCTGTTGCTCAGGAGATTTGCCGCCACACAAGGAGTATCTTCACGGGTGTATAGTGACAACGCCATGACCTTCTGTGCTGCCAGCACCTTCTTGAGCAATGTGTATGACGAGGATGAATGTATAATGACGAGGATGTCATACTTTCCTCCAGGAGAGAGGATCAATTGGGCCTATCAAACTCCTCGGTTTCCTGGAAAGGAGACTTCTTTGAGAGGCTGATCGGGGTAGCATAGTGCACCCTCGCAGCTACTTTGCAAGCAACATCTTCTGCGAGGAACAGCTTTGCACACTCATCAAGGAGGCTGTAAACAATCATCCATTGATTTATGCTGGAGACGCAAGGGAAGACGAAGTTCTCATGCCCTCCCACCTAGTCTGAGGCAATCTAGTATGTTTATTGCCACCAGTAGTGCCACATGAGATGTATCAGACCCTGACTACCAAGTAGTTGCTTCATCAGTAATTCCGCCTCACCAAAATGCTTGAACACTTCAAGCGATACTGGTAACAGGGTTACCTGAGGTCGCTTCAAGAGGGACATGACTTCAGGGAGAGTCTGGCAACTGCACTGCACATAGGAGACATTATACTAGCAAAGGTAGAGCAGTGGAAAAGCAGTCAGTGGCCCCTGGGTAGAATTGTTGCTATCTTCCATGATGGTCGAGGAGTCATACGATCCATCAAAGTCCTCTTCAAAAGTGAAGAGCACCTGAGAGCAGTGGAGCATTTAGTGCCCCTAGAAGTGAACGCCCACCAGAACGAAGAAGAGAGGAACGAAGGAGACAAGGACGAATGCAACTCAGAACGGAACGAACAGAATGGGTTGAAAGATAGTGCTGAAAGTGGGACTCAAAGAACTGAAAGACTCAAGATGAATGAGACAGAGACAGAAAGAGTTCGAGATGGTGCAAGTGAAGCAGTGGACAGTGAAAATGTGAGACCAAAAAGAAAGGCTGTGATTGAGCAGATTGAAAATGTCAGAGTGGGTAAAGAACAGAGTAGTATAATATGTTATGTTATTGTTTCAGAGGCAAACTTTCAAAAGAGTGGGAGCTCAAAAGAGACCTGAAGGTTTTAGGGTTAGTCTGTAAGTCGTACGTCTCATGTGTTCAACAAGGGCGGACACCAGGCGTGATATCAGAACTGTGAACATGTATGCTGATGTGTTTTGTGATTTCCTGATATGTCATACATAGCTCATGATCTGCTCTGGATAATAAGTGACATTATGCAAAGCATATGCCAACATGAACATTGGTGAGGCCATGCTCTATTTTTTTGCATAGAGAATCTTTTGGCTGTGTATTTGATTGATGATATTAACCTTATTACATGATTAGAGCATTGTGTATTTGATTGATGATATTAACCTTATTACATGATTAGAGTATTGTGTATTGATTGATGAAGTTACCTTGCTGCTTGATTTTTAGTGTTGTATATTTTCATGTTACCTTTTCCAGTTGTTGATATGTACCTTATTGCATGATTTTGAACATTACTGGTTTTTGTTGTTGAAATGCCTTATGTCCTGAGTTGTGCAGGTTACGTGTCTTGTATTCTGTTTTTTGCAAATTGAGTGATCACTCTTATAACGTGTGTTGTTGTTGTGAGCTAGACTCTAGTCATAGTGCTGCAAATGAGCCTAGGCCTTGACTGAGAAGGCCCACTCTTCCTGCCTCACCTGTCTACTACCTCTCTTTTGCCTTGGGTTCCCCATACTTCCTGAGGGGTAGAGGAAGTCGTGAAAAATGTGTGCACCATTTTCTCTCAACTTAAATCCATCGTGTCTTGAATACGAAATGATGAAGAAGCTAGCTGGAGGCAGATGCAATTGTCCTTCCTCTTGTGAAATGTATTTGTGTATGCTATTGAGTCTGATATTCGACAGTCATGGTAACTTCTCCTGTATTTTATTTTACCTTATAATTCATATTAAAACTGCCATATCAACGAATGATTGGGTAAAACCTGAACTCGAAAAATGCCTAATTGGTTCTTTAGTTAGTGGCTCTAAGGGAGAAGCACATCCTTCCTCTTCAGAGCCAAAAAGGTAAGACCGTGTAGTTGTACTCTCGTGTTGTCAGTTAGATCACTGTGTACTGTGCACAGTGACCCATTATGTTTGCGTTCAAAATTCTTTAAATTGTGTTTGGCAGAAACTGTTAATCGACAATTATGTATTTGTATACTGTCCCCCGACTCGTGTCTTTATTTTCGTTGGTTTTCATGTTATTTGTGAATGTAATAACCAGGCCAATGATTACTTAAGGGCCACGTCAGAGTAACTTTCAAAAGTCAATGAAATTTTTTTTTTTTTATTAAATTGTAAGAGTAGACATGAGATATTTATTTTTGTAATAAAATTCTTTAAAATCTTGCCCCCATATTTATTTTTCTCTGAGTGGGGACTAAAGTCTGTGCTAGGCTATTCCACCAACTCCATCAGGCAAATAGCAGTAAAACCCAGTTGTGATGGAATATTTTGCAACAATAGATTTACTAAAGGGATAACAAATTGTATGTCTGTGATGAGTAAATATAAGGCTGCTGTAGCATTTGTATAAAAACAAAGACTATGGTAGGAAGGCATCTTAAGATACCTAACGAAAGAGAAGAATATATGATAGCTAAAAAGTTATGTATGGTCTAAACCAGTCTGTGAATAGCCCACGAATCAATTGGTTTTGGGGGCATTCGTGTAGATTACCCTGTTGGACATAAAGGCCTGCCCACACTAGGAAACATTGTTTGGAGACAAAGTTTGCAAACTTTGTTCACAAACAATGTTTCCTAGTGTGGAATCTAGCAGAATTGCAAACTGTGCAATGGACATCATCATAGCCTCATCTGTGATGACAGCGGTAGTAATTCATACTCTGGCAAATCTGCTGCCACCAATTCCAGTTTCCAACCATCCAATTGTCCATTGTCTCATGTCGTATCACAACCCGTGAAACATCCAAATCAGAACCCTACAACACCCTGTTGTAACGTAAATCAAGGGAATTCTTCTAAGGGAAGACGCAAGAAACACTGTGTAAATGCAAAAGTTGTAAAAAGAGAAGCCTTTAGCCAATCTGCCCGCCACCCTCCTACCGACAGTGATGGCCATTTTATACTCGCAACCAGCCATTACAAACTCGCATGTCCCTAGATACAGGAAGCCAACGGAGCTTCATCTCTGGTTAATTGAAGTGAAAATTAAATCTCCCAGTGTCTCGCTAAACAGTACTCCCCTTATCTCCCAGTTAGTTAAAGGGGAATTTAAGATCATGTCTTGTAAGATTCATACAAGGAAAAGGGTCATTAGGACCAATTGGTTGTACACGATGATGATACCCCCATCCACTATGTTGGGCTGAAGAATGTACAGAAATGCTTGAAGGAAAAGGGGTGCAAAATGGCCGACACAGATGTAAAAGGGGATGTTCTGAACCACATCAATCTGTTAATTGGGGCTGATTATATCCATTTTTTTTTTGTAATTGGAATGGACAAAATTGAAGGGGGGGGTTAACTTGTTCGTGTCTCATGATGAGTTTCACCTTACAGGTACGTGCCTCAGTGGGCCTTGGAAGGGATAGACATGTCGACTGTTCAAACCCTACGTGTGTGTAGGTTGGTAGGAACTGAACAAGATATAGACGTATGGTGGGAATTGAAGAAGCATAGTCTGACCGCCCCTCTACGCATAGTTTTAATGCCTCCTCTAAGACCAAGGGAGAGCTATCCTTGAATGATTATCTATACCCAGGAGCAAATACGGTTGAGATGCTGTACAATTTATGCAAATATTTAGACAGAAATCTTTTACTGTAATTTCTGACATATCCAAAGCATACCATTCTGTGTTACTCAACCCCGAGGACACCAAATACGTTCGTTTTCTAGTCCTTACCTGTTGCAGCAAGTACTTAGAATACACCAGGAAAAGAAGGGAAGGAGAGATCTCGTAAAGTCCTTCCATGTTGATAACTACATACAAACATGTACTTCGTTAGGGGAGATGAGAAAGGTAATGTGAATGTTCAAACTTTGTTGGATGAGGCTTATATGCCGTTAATGGGGTGGGACAGCAATAATGAGAAGTTTGATCATCAAATAGGGGGAAAGGAACCAGTAGAGATCCTTGTTAAGGAATTGGGAGAGAAGGAGCTTAAAGCTGTCTAAAGTGACTAAGAGCAGTCCACTTACAAAATGTAGAATACTGTCATTGCTTGTTGCTAATTTGGATCTCTTTTACAGGACTTATGGAAAGAAAAAGTAGGATGTGATGATGTATTGAGCAGGGAAAAACAAAAACAGGCCAGTAGGATATTAGAAAAGTTCAGCTGTATTCATACTTAGAAGTTAACAAGAGAGTCATTTTTGAAGGGTCAGAATTACTCATTTTACTGATACCTCAAGTAAGGAACACGGGGCTGTAGCAAACGTGAAGAACAGAGAAGGACAGGTCAACATTCTAACATCCAAAATGAGAGTGACACCTAGGAAATAAGCCAAATTAAATATAACCAAATTAGAATTACTAGTCTTGCTATTGGGGTTTAGGTTAAGGAAATATTTGAAGGAACTTCTAGGGATTCAATATATCTTCGTTTGGACAGACAGCAAGTAGCTATGGCCTGGGTAGCCAGTCAGGAGGGAAGCAAAAACACTTTAATTTCCAACCAGGTAGAGGAGATTTGTTTTCTCCAACAGGAATGTAACATCAAACTCAGATACATCCCACCTCCAGCTGTAACCCAGCCAACATCCTGACACAAGGCTCCACCCTGAGGGAGTTAAGTGATAACCGTCTGTGTCATTCAGGACCAGCCTTCCTACACCAGACTGACAGAGCAGACCCGCCTGTGAGTGTCGATGAATCATCAACAGCAAACCGAGTAGAACTTGTAGCAACACTTCGAGAATTGAGAGATGAAGGGAAGCTAACTCTGCCCACCGAAATCTGGGAGATAAAGGAAAGTAAGGTGGATTTTGTAACTTTGATAAGAATTTTGAAGTGAGTCTTGAAGTTTACACACTGCAAGGCTAATCCCTTTATACCCCAACATTGACAATTTCATTATTCAGCTAGGATTAGTAATGAGGGAATGGGTTGTGTACACTTGCAGTGTCAACAATGTTATAAGACTAAAAACTGAATTGATTTTATTGCCTTTAAAGGGGAAATTAATTCTGATGTATCTAAAACACCTTCATGCTACACACATGCATTGTGGCGTTAATGAATTAATGACCCTTTACTGCAATGAATGTTGGAGTCCGGGATTCAGGGCCACCGCCAAACGTGTAGTAGGGGGATGTAGGGCATGCATCATAGCCCTCAGATCTCTTCTTAGCCATCCACTACCTCCTCCCCTCCCAGCTGATAGAACATGCCTGGTTTGACCATTTACAAACACTGGGGTCGACCACACCAGACCCATGGCAGTCGAAGGGGGTACAGTGTACCTCCTCATCATCACATGCTTGACCAATTGTGCAGTGTATCTAGATTACTGTAGCAGCTTAGATGGTGCAGTGTATCTAGATTACTGTAGCAACTTAGATGACGCCACATTCCTGCCGATACTGAGACAGTTCACTGCTACCCACGGAGCACCCTCCAAGATATATAGTGATAATGCTATGACTTTTCCAGCTGCCAGCACCTTTTTGCATGAGATACACAAAGAGGATGACATGCACCAATTCCTCCAAGAAAGAGGGATCCAATGGATTTTTCAGATGCCGAGGTCCTCATGGAAGGGAGCCTTTTTTGAACACTTAATAGGAGCAGTCAAACACACATTAGAGACTACCTTAAAGCATAACATCTTCAGCAAAGACCAACTTCGCACCCTCGTTAAAGAAGCTGAAGCCGTAGTCAACAACCGCCCGCTCATGTATGTTGGGTATACACTTTCAGGGAGAGTCCGGCTACTACACTGCAAATAGGTGACATTATGTTAGTGAAGACTGAACATGACCCCTGCATTAGTAAGAGTATACATAAACAGCGTTAAATACACCTGGAAACAGGAATCCGCTCTTAATCATTCTCCTTTTCTCTCGACCTTTCCAACTTTCATTTCTTCTCATGCTAACATACAAGTACAGTTTAAAACCTGTAAAGTGTTTTCTTGGACTCAGCGAATTAATGAAGTAATTACTCTCCCCTTGGCAGTGGCAGAAGGGAATTAATTACCTCCTCGAATCTTGCTCTTTATCTATTTTCATACGACAGGGGTCGATGTCCGGTGTTATTTGGTTGGTGCGAGTTCAAGCCTGAACCAAGTGTGCATGAATTCAGCACAACGAAGTCTGTTGCCTTTCATTCTGTACTGACTTGTCTGGGGACAGATTACCCCGTTGCAGTGTTTCCTCAGTGCATTGATTTTCTTTAATCAAGTGATGCCGTGTATTCCTTGCGCTGTTAAACTTATTCTGTAAATTGTAAATAAACTAGTATTTGCTTACTCAGGCTATCATTCTGGCGACCTTACACTCCCCTTTCCCCTTCAGTGTTTATGATTCTGCGGCCCCATTAGCAACACCAGCTAAATTTCATGTAAATTAATGTTCATGGGCTCGCAAACATAACAATATTTATAGCAAATTGTTCGTCCAATATCATTTCATGAAGCCTTTTTATTAACGACTGATGAAGTATTCATACGATGCTCATTGACAAAATACACGTGTCGTAATATGATACAGATTTTATTCGCTGTGCATTGTTAGTTTAATTATTAAACAATCATTATTCACCGACAAAACAAATTATTTGAGTAATTACCAAGTGTCTTTGTTCGTTAATGAATTTGTAGTTATCACTGGATGGTTAAAAGGTCAATCATTCAAAAGAGTTGATGAGCTTGGTGTATAACGATAATGAACAAGATAATGTAAGTGATGGCAATAATCAATGTTATTCTCCTCATAGATACTGAAAGATATGGTGGCATATGCATGGCTGAAAATTTCAAGATCAATAATGATTAACTTTCCTACTCACAAGCGCTCGGTATCTTAACAAAGCCACAAAGGAAATTTAATTATAGTATGATTATGTACAGCATCGGTACCTATTGAGGAATGAAGTGGAATGAGTGAGGGAACGTCAAAAGAGTGCTAGTCTTCTTTTTCAGGACGGAAAACGCGATAACCCTCATTTGCTAATAAAATATTCTTCTGATGCTAATAGAATATTTCTCAGAAGATATCGATACAGGTGGTTCAACAAAGGTGATTCACTACGCTCATCGCAATCTTTCCCGATTTAATGGAACTGTCAAATCGGAATGTAAATACAAGTGTCTTATACTCTTCTCTTCAATTTGGCTGAAGAACGATGAGGTAGAAAACCCAGATGAAAGAGGGCATGGCAGTATCAACTACTGCTTCAAGTCATTTTTTTTTTAAAGTATACTGTTGTCATCGGGGCTATTTCTCATTACTTGAATCGTCGTACCCACTACCAATTTGGCCACTATGATATGAAGTTTCAGCATATTATATAACATAAGATAGATTTATGTTGAATACATTTAAATAATTCACCATCTCTCTCCTATTAAAACATGTATATACACATATGCCATAAATCAACACAATATGTAATGCAGAAAAGAAGATACGAAGCCTACCTGTTATATCTGAAGTAGGCCTTTGGCTAAGAAGAATCTTGGTCACTCGGTCACTTGGTCACATTTTTTTTATTACACCCAAAAAACCCTTTTACATTGTTATATGAATGTACACATATTCATATTTATAAAATATAGCTTAAAACTAATAAAAGTTACTGAACCACCACATATATACTGCAAATTACAGTAAACCATTCATATTCATATCCAAGAAATTTTTACAAAATAAACCTGTACACTTTTTCTTCAATGTTTCACTAACTATGTATCTCTGTGCCGTTATTTTACCAATCAATTTTTCCTTCAATTTATAGTAATTTAACCTCACATCTCTTTCACCCACAATTCAACGATGTAGGCAATAATGATCGAAATTGCAGCATTCCTTTCTTTCTTTTTAATATGTGGAAGATCAAAATACAATATCTTTAACAACTGAGGAAACCTAATAGAACATATATTACGTACGGTATTCTTCAACCACAATACAATTTCATTGTGTCTCTTACAAAAAGTATGCAGTATGAAGAATTGTCTCCTCTTCTTGACCGTCTTCACAAAAGCTATTATTTACTATACCTAACTAACAAAGCTTTTTCTTAGAAGGCCAAGCCTCATGTACATACCTATATATTATATTTCTATCATAAGGGTTTATAAATTTAACATTAATGTTATTCCATATTGAATCCCAGTCATAACCAGGGTATTTTTGAAGAACTGTCACTACACCGTTGACACTAAATAATTCATTATACATAACCTTATTTGTCATATATGGGAAGGTTTTACTGTGGAACAAGATCTTTAAATAACTTACAATATTTCTGTACTATGCTGTCCCTATAAACGACACAGGCATAACTAAACTTGGTTTATTAATTATATGATTTACTCAAATATTCATGTAGTGATACGTAAATACATAACAAAATGACTCATTAAGGTATACTTTTAAAAAGCTGGATACTAGCATTACTAGAGACTTATAGAATACATTTATCAAACCAATCCCTCTGTGATCTTTAGCCAAGTATAACGTTTCTTGTTTAATTGGCTGATAAACATTGTTCCAGGTGTAACTAAAAGTTATTGTTTTCCATTCAGCATAAAAATCTTTTGGCATCGGATAAATGTGTGCCTAGTACCAAATTTTCGAGTTAATAAGCGAGTTAATGATAATAGCTTTTTGCACAAGTGTTAAAAGTCTGCTATATAGGGTTTTGATTTTGTCCATTAAATTTTCCTTCACATAATTCCAGTTGAAATGCAGGCATTCTCGATAATCATCAGAGCAATACACACCCAATATCTTTATCCTACCATGTTTCACGTCTAACCAATGGAGCTCCCAGTCTTCTCTATTTCTCCATCTCCCAGTTCCAAATACAGAGGTCTTGCTTTTGTTCAACTTAGCACCTGACGCTTTGGATAACAAACCATTTACCATCACAGAACTAGTTATCTGATTACATAAGCCTCCTACCCTACAAATTGCTTTTTGCAAGACCAAAAGCTTTTAATATTTTGAGTACAAACTTTATACTCACTCTATCAAAAGCACGAGACCAGTCTAAAGATATAATAGCACACTTATTAGAACACTCATTAGCAAAATATAATACATCTCTAATTAGAGTGTTACTCTCTATGATACTTCTGCCTGGAATACAGAACTGTTCAGAGGAAATCATCTTATCAAGACACGCTTATCTTCTCCATATAAGTTTAGGCAGGATTTTGTAGTCCACGTTCAACATGCAAATGTCTCCAATTTTTTAGTAGCTTTATATCTCCAGTCTTTGGAATAAGTTTTATTACACTCTGTCTCTGAGTCTTTATTAACAAAAATACTGCTAAATAGTTGTGAACAACTTGAAGAAAATCCATTCCTATTACATGCCACAATTTCTTATAAAACTTTACTAGAATACCATCATTTCCAGGCGATTTATTGTTATTCATTCCATTACCAATACTTTAAATTTTTTTGAGCGACGAATTTTTAACATTTCCCTGTTGTCATCATCTGATAACACTTTTGGTATTAAAGAAATATATTCATATTCACAGTTGGCACTTACCTCTGACTCTGTGGACATTAAATTCACATAATAATCACTAATGTAAGTAGCTATACAATGAATACTTGAAATAATCTGTCCCTCTTTCCACTTTCCTATATTTTCAATTGTCATTCCACTAATAACTAACTTTTGTGCCCTTGCCTTTTGCTTATTCAACAGGAAGTGGGGCAATTTCTCGCCCCTCAATTTGTTCTTGAAGTCTACTTTTGATTCATTATAGTTAGTCACCGATAAAATGCTAGCTTTCTCCAAGGCTCTTTTTAGACAACTCTCAAAATAGTTCAACCTAACACATTTATATTTATTTTTTCTCTACTTTAATTTTTTGCTTAGCATTATCCCACCATTCCCCAATATCTGAAAAAGAAGTGTTAGTTTTATTAACACTTAGTCAGAAACTCTTAAATCTATTCAAAATGTCCGAACCCCCTAACCGTGAAACATTCGTTTTCCACAAACCTTTATACACTTTAATGTTTGGGTTTATAACAAATTCGAAACAAACGCATCCTATGGGGTCACTAAAACTTACTGGAGTATCTATATCAGTAATGGAATTGAATAACTTAGCAACATATATCCTATCTTACCTTGCATCATATTCTGTTTTACATATGTATAAGGTGGAACAGCCTTTTAAGAACTATAAATATCTTTCATTTTTAAACTGTTATTCAGGTCCTAAAGACTTGAAACCATAAGACAAGAGTTGCGTTTCGAACAATCTCTTTCACTAGTAATACAAATGGAAGAAGTAGAAGATCAAGGTAAACAAGTTGACAGAGCTACTCCGAGGTTTTTACCAATTTTCTTTGGAATTTATGGTTTTCACTGGAAGGAAATGAGGTGAGAGGTCTGTGAATATGCGGGATAAATGCTACATAAAAACAATAAGTGGATTTTATGCCATAGACAAAATATAATACAAGTGTGGTAGTGCGCTGTTTAGGTACCCCCTGGCTAACCCTAGGTGGGAACCTCTGCTCGGTTTTGGGCGACGGTAGTGCCATCTATTGACAGATTTTGCTACTAATTTTGGCAAAATGCATCATCATTCCATGTTACTTAAGAGAAAGGATTCTTTTGGGTTAGTTTTCTGCTTACCCCTCCATGGATGTTGTGATGAGATGATATTTTCTTTATGAATGTGAATCCGAATTCTATAATCGAAGTACAGACGATGAATAGGAATAGAGTAATAGTTAAAGTAACGCCCCGGAAGTGTTTCCTGACATCATGAAACAGTTCGGAGGTAAGGAAATTATTTCTGAGAAATGTGGGCAGGTGAAAATTGTTAATCCAAGTTCTTCAGTTACTTATGTCTCTATAAGGAATGCTTCCTTTGAGCTTGAAGATGAAGTTTTGAACTCAGTATTATTAAAGTACGAGACGGTAGAGGAATCAGACATAACAGATATGGTCCATTCAAAGGATACATGACAGGTGTATGAACCGCCAATATGAGATTGAAAGAAAACGTGCCCTCATCTATCACCGTCATGGGGTACACTCTAACGATATTATATAATGGACAGCAGCGCACGTTTTAGGTGCAAAGAAGTTGGACACGAGTCTAAAGATTGTAGAATGGAAGGTATGAGACCTATGTTTAATGGGAGCGATTTCCCAGAAATGAACCCTGAACAAAAGAGGAATACTTTGAAAACAAATACTTAAGAGAATGGGGAGACCACGGCAACGGTAACAGGCAAAGACGATTCGGTAGATAAGGAAACAGTTCTTCAGGCTGAACAAGTCTTGGAAGACGAGGATGTCGAAACTGGAGAAATAATGGGCTGTTTAAGGAATAAAACTTTTGAAAGGTGTTTAGAAAACGAAGATGAAGGAGAATGTGTGGTTGAAAACGGAGAGGAATTAGTTGAGGAAACCTAGAGATGAATTGTCACAAGAAATAGGAACCAGTACAATAGAAACCTTCAATATCCAGGTTGATGTTCACCAGGTATTGAAGGAAAGTGAAAATGAGACAGAAAATGAAGATACAGTCCTTGGAAAAGAAGATAACAACCAAGAAATTTTGATTGTACCTCCCAGAGGATCGATTTCCCAAGTGGAACAGTGTATTAATGACTTGAGAACAGAAAAGTGGTATACAGAACAGGATAGCGCCAATCAGCTCAAGATTACTTTGAAAAAGGACCAAAACCAGAGTATGGATGTAGATCATGAGTATTCCTCATCAGATTACGATACAGAAAATTTTTCAAAAAAAGCATTAACCATGTTAATTCATGTAAAATGTTCTTTATTCTTTTAATTCTACAAATTCATTTCATCCACATAAAATGTAGCGACAGTCAGTGTGAATGGACTTAACTATGTAAATAAGCATAAAATTAATAAATCTAATGTTATTATACAAACTTGATATAATTTTCATTCAAGAACATATTAAAAAAGGAGAGGGGAAACTCGAGTATATAGAAAAATATTGTAAGATAGTGATTAACTATACACAATACCTTAAAGGGGGACTTACTATCTTTATAAATAAATCTTCAAATGTGGATGTCCTGAATGGAGAAAACGATATAAATGGTCATTTAATGAGCGTTAATTGCCGTTGTTCAAATGTTAGTATTCAGTTACTCAATGTCTACGCACCTGCTGGAGGTAGCAAAAAGAAAGAAAGAGAGCAGCTGTTTAATAAAGATATTATGTATTTTTTGAGAAGTAATATAAGTAACATCATAATGGGAGGAGATTGGAACTCTTATACCAGTATGAGGGATTGTTCAAATTCAGATATTTACCTGTTATCTGAATCTCTTGTATGCCTTAAAAATAATTTGAAATTGAAGGACGCTTCTTTTCTCCTAAACTACCATGTAGAATACGCATATATTAGGGAAAACTATGGTTCTAGATTAGATAGATTTTATTTGAGAGATTTGCAAAACCATGTAAGTGATATTCGAAATATACATGTAAGCTGGTCTGACCATTGCATAATTAAGCTGACACTAAAATTGGAAAATGTAGTCTCAATAGGTAAAGGGTACTGGAAATTGAATTCTAATATTTTGAATAACGATATTGTGAAAGAAAATTTTTTGAGGATTTGGAACTGTTAGAAATAAAGAAAGCAGATTCGAAAATTTTAAATGTTGGTGGGATTTTGCCAAAGAAGAAATAAAATCTTTTTTGTATGTTGTTCAAAGCAAATTAATCAGGAAAGGTTCCGGTTACATAATTTATTAAATTATCAATTAAAAGCGGAGATTGGAAAATCAACGTTAAATGCAGAGAAAAATATCATTATTGAATTCCTTAAAATTTAGAATAAATAGTATTCAAGATGACGTATGTGAAGGAATAAAAATAAGAGATAAAGTTGATCATAAATTAAAGGGCGAACAAGTGTCCGCGTATCTGCTAGGGAAAGAAAAAAATTCTAAAACCTTTCTAAATTAATCCTAGTGCACTATTTTGAAAACCTCGTTAAAAAAGAAAAGTGTAATAAATCTACTCAACGAATGTTTCTCAGTTTAATCAAAAATGCTATAGACAAAAAGGAAAATGAGATATTAACAGCAGACGTGACGGAGTCTGAAGTGTTTGCAGCCAGCAATCTTGGAATGAAAAAAACGGGAAGAGTCCTGGGTTAGACGGTCTCCCAGTAGAATTCTATAAGACCTTATGGAAACATATTAAGCAAGACTTCGTAAGTTTATTGAAATTTGTATTTAAGAATAAAATCGCTGTTGAACGAAACAAAGGAATAATTACTCTCACCCCGAAAGAAGGAGATTTTGATCAAATTTCAAACTGGAGACCGATAACAATGTTAAATGTAGATTTTAAAGTCATTGCTAAAATAATAACTAGCAGATTAAATATGTCTTGAAAACAGGTCAATAATCAATTTAAATGTTTTAATGAGAGATATTATCGTTCACATTAATGAAAGTAACAAGGCACCAGCTATGATAAACTTGGACTGGTCAAAAGCTTTTATATGCAATATTGGAGAAATTTGGTTTCGACAACGAATTTATCCAGATAATACAAATGTTATACGGAGACGCTGAAAGAGTGATAAGCATAAATGGTAACCTCTCTGAGCCATTTTCCATTAAAAAATCTGTAAGACAAGGATGTCCCTTATCTATGATTTTATTTATTGTGTATCAAGAACCTTTCTATAGAATGATAAAAATGCAGCTTTCAGAGTTCGCCTTAAAGTTACCTAATCAATTGAATGTCTCTTTTATTGGTTATGCTGATGACTGTAATTATTGTGTAACTACTGACGAAGGTCTAATGGAATGTATAAATGTTATTAAGGAATATGAAAAAGCGTCAGGCACCCTTTTGAATAAAAACAAAACTTCCATTTTAGGTATTGGATACTGGAAAAACAGAACAAAATGGCCAATTAGAGGATACCAGGTTCTTAAAGATTCATGTAAAGTGTTAGGTGTCTACCATACTGATAGCCTTCAGAAAAGTGTAGAGTTAAACTGGTCTATTTTAGAAAATAAGATTACCAAGATGGGTGATATTTTTCAGAATAGAAGATTACCAATATTTCAAAAGTCTATTGTGATAAATTGTAAAATATTATCAAAAACCTGGTATGTATCACATGTTTATCCAATACCAAATACATTTGCACAAAGAATTCAGAGATGTTTGTATAAATATATGTGGAATAGCAGTTATGAACCAATTGCTAGAAAAACTATGTTCCTAGATAAATTAAAAGGAGGCGTTGGAATTTATAATATTTTGTGCAAGTCAAAAGCTATAATGTTTCATACCTTTCTGAAAAATTGTATCAATAGAGGTTTTGGTTATGAAATGCTTTATTTCTTTTGTAAAATTCGGGCGACTTTTCTCAGTGAAACTGACGTCAATTATAGGGATTGCACGATTTTATCCCGCCTTATTATTATACGAGGGATGACCTACTTAGGAAAGTTTACCGCTTTAAAAATTATCCTAATGTGTCAAATAAGGCAATCTATTGGTTGTTAATGGAATGTAATGATTACAAACCCAAGATTGAGTTATTGTATCCCCTTTTCAATTGGACTGTGATTTGGAAGCATGTTAACAATATGTATACTGATAAGAACAGCAGGGAAATATTTTATAGGTATATACATGAAATACTGAATACAAATGATAGGTTGCACATCATGAACATAGCAAATGAGAATAAATGCCGCTTTTGTAGTGCTATAGAAAGTAACATGAATTTTATTTATTTTTGTCCATCTTTGAAGTAAATATTACCCTGGTTCAAGTCACTTTTAAAAACATTTTCTAAGATTGATACGAATAGTATGCTAAAAATTCTGAAATTAGACTTTACAACTGTGTCAAAGAAAGATGAAAAAACTGCAATGGTACTATTATCGGATTTTATAACAGGAATGTGGTATGGGCGATCTGTGGGACTGTTGAGATGACCTAAATTTAGTTATATTCATAAGAAATAGAATGTCGAAAACAAAAATATTAATAGGTCATGCTTTCAAAATAACTTAGATAAGATATTTACAAAAGAATAACCCGTCTAATATAATAGAGATATAAGTTTTGATCAAATGTGAAATTGGCGAGGAAAATGTACTCTAGTATTGTAAAGAATTAACTAATATTTTAATTTTTTTCTTCTGTATTTATGATAACATAAGTACTATGTATTTATGATAACATAAGTACTATGTAAATAATGTAGAGAATTTTGTTATATTTTCCAAATTAAAGAAAAAAAGTAATAGAATTGAAATCACCTCTAATATCAAATTTCCCGTATTACATCTCACGTAAAAACACAGGTCTTGTTCAAAGAAACTTTCCCTTTCACCTTTCTTTGTCGATCCAGAAGGTGGATACACATTCAAGATGTGCAATAAACTCTGACCAATACATATCCGCAAAGAAAGTAACTTGCCTCCAGCATCCTTTTCTTCACTATGGACTGAATACTGCATATACTTTTTTATCAATATACAAGCACCACCTTTCAACATAACTGGGGTATTCAAAAAAATGTCAAAATCTAAAGATAGAGTCTCAAGTGATTCAATGGTCTTAAAATTATGTTCCTGAAAAAGAAAAATGTCTATTTTACTTTGCAGTAGAAATGATTTCAGCGCTTCCTGCTTTTAGCATTATTTAATCCATCATTATTTACTGTAGCCATTTTAATGTTCATTTAAGAAAAATGTCAAATTAACTGTTTTTTTATCCTTCTAGCACTTGGACTCTCCTTCTAGCACTTAGTCTCACCTTTCTCTTATTGTACCTTCTACACGCACTGTTTTTATTTTTCATATTTTTACTCTTCAACCAAGCTACTCTTACCAACGCTCACTTTTTGCAATACATTCTGTGAAGGTTGAGTTTCCAAACCTCTTGTATTTAACTTACTGCGTCCACATCTAAATTACCATCACCTTTTCTAGATAAACTCTCTTCATATTCAATGCCTCCTTCCGAAAATAAGCTTCTGGCCTGTCTCGGGATCCAGTACTTGTTTCAACAGCCAAACTGAGCGTCGCTCCGCTGTCAACCCTTCTAACAATCTCAGGCCCATCAGCGTTCGTTGTTGACTCATTATTAGCCACTACGGCATCACTTATATGTTTCCCCGCACCATCACCTCTGACACCCTCGTGTACTACATCCATCATCAAGGGTTCCTCAAAAATAGCATTTATATCATCATTATAATCATCTTCCTGGTTTTTAAAATCAGTCAGGTCTTTTTCTGGTCGATGATTTTTGCAGTTATTACGCGAGTCTGTAAAACCTCCTTTATTTCTGACTTGCCTAGACTAAGCTGTTCGGTGTCCATCTGTTGATAATCACCATGATCAACCGCCATTCCCCCACCTGCATTCGTATAAAAAATCACGGGTTCCTTAGCGCCCCGTAAATCGGGGAAGTCGGCACTCCTCAATTTAGCCCAAGTTATTCACCCCCAACGCGCAATCAGCAATCAAATGCCCCGTGCTACCACATTTTATACAAGTACGAGGCTGCCACTATCTAGGGCATTATATGCCTGACCCCTTATTGAAGTATAGGAAGGGATATGTTTTTCTAGTTCCATGAAAATCGTTCTGTCCCCGCTCAGAGCAAAACATTTTTCAAGTACCGAAGACTGCAATTCGATAGGCACACTCTTAATCTTAACGTAAGTGATTGCCTTGGACACATTGTTTATCTTCACTTCACCACTATTGTACTTGATTAGCTTCTCATCATCAGTGACACAAATGTCGTAAACCTCGTTATCTGGAATCTCCATTACATCACGACATGTTTCGGGCAATACATCTGAACTCTTCATCTTATCATTTAAGAACGATCGATATGTAGAAAGTGTTTATCCTTCTTGTTAACGTCGTCATCATATCACCCATTTTGGAACAGGGCATTCGATTCCAAGTAACTTGAAAACTTGCAAACTAAGATTACAGCTGAAAACCAAACAAGAGAATGGACGGAACAGCAGTCGGAACCTTCCCTCACGACTGCTCAAAGCGAACTTCTTTGGTCACATTGGTTCGAAATTAATTCAGTGAAGTATCTTCCTCCTTCAGTGGTCATTTATGGGCTTTATTAAATCAGTTTATTGTTTTTTATAGGAAAGTGTGTCATCGGATATAATAATCTCATGAACATCTAATTTTAATTATATCTTTTTTTGTATTGCATCTTTATATTTTGACAGCCAACGATACCTAGGGTTGGCCATCGACACAAGAAATAACTGTTCTTTCGTTAATTATGACGAGGTTATTCGGCATAAGTTACAGCCTTCTAACTACGTGTTATATATGTTTCCTTTCAAAGAGTGAAATATATCCTCTTAGCTCAAACATAAAGAATGAAAACAAAAGAATATCATAGGTGTAGCTCCAATAGCGCACCTTCAAGACCATTATTATGACAAGGCTGGCAATTTACTTTTACTGACAATCCTTGTTCTATCTTAGCGACAAACTTCTTTTCCTCTATTTCGCTTACCAGTTTTCTGGCAAGAGAATGGCTATATGCTTGTCTCCTGTGATCTCACCATTTAGTCAGATTTGGTGGTAACTGAACAGTTATAGAGAATGTTATAGTTAACTAATTTTGATGAACTGTGGTTGCAAGTTATAACAGGTACGTATGAAATCAGCTGTTAATTACAAAAAGTTTATTTTAAAAAATAACGCATCTTCCAGATCTGATTAATTTTAGAGACAATAAAGTTTTGATTAAGGGAAATTAAATCTCTAGTTCTTATGCTAATTAGTCATAGATTCACATGATGTAATGCTTCTTCAAATACTTACTACTTCCTTTGGAATATTGATAATAACATTGGAGCTTCAATCTGCATGTGGTCCCCCATCAATCCGTAATATACAAATTGTCTAATTTCATCTCCTTAAGCAATATGAACGACCTACGACGGGCAGCCCATGATTTGGGAATCAGAAAATTTACTCTAGAATAAAAAACAATTTTTTTGAAAACTTTATACATCATACATCATTTCACTGAACAAACGACTGCAAGGTACTCTTGCACATGTGCTATTTAATGACATGTGCTCATGTATGTTTTAATGAAAGAGAGACGAGGGGATTATTTCAGTGTATGCATCCAACATAGTGTGCCATATTAGCATGTCAGCTTTTTAAGTTTAATCTTTGTATCGTAGACTAAACAGGCAATGGGTAGGACGAGGGAAGTTATGAAAAATTCTCCAAAGGCAAAAATGAGACTGAAATAATCAAAATAGAATTAGACCTGGAACACTAAGCGATAAATAGCGCCTCATCCTATTCAACTGGTTTTTCTGCGACATCGTTCCTCAGCCAAAATGAAGGATTTGTTTACATTCAGTTTTGACAGTTACCATAATTTAGTTATGCATCAGGGAAAGATTACGATACACGTCAGTGAAGCACCATTGTTTTGTTACTTGTGCCGGTATCTTCTAAGGGATATTTCATCAGCAAATGAGTGTTCACGTGTTCCCAGTCCTAGAAAAAAATAATCATAATAAAATCACTTTTGGCGTTCCCCCCTCAGTCCGCTCTACTTCTCTATAGGATCCTGCACATCATTATGCTGTAAGAGGGTCTCCTTCATGTCAGTGTTAATATTTTGTTCGTCTGTGAGAAGGAAAATTCATCGAAGAACAGTGATAATATTCGTTCCTTAATAAGTGTCGTTATTAAAATTTATATCATTATGTATTGCTCTTAATATGCCAGTATATCGTTCTGTAGTTGACAGGGGAATTACGTTGATTATTGCCATCCAATGCATTATCTCGTTATTATCGTTACACAAAACACATTAAACTCATCACCGCTCTTGAATGAGTGATCTTTCACTCAGCCTAGCGTTTACTGCAAAATCATCAACTGATAAGGATTCTTGGTAATTGTTGTAATATCTTGTGCAATAAAATGTTTACACTAACAGAGTGTAATAGATGAAATCTGTCGTCTAACATAATGTATAAAATATGTCATGTACCGACACAATTATTTTTCCTATGAATATTGAATGAAAACTCTATCAGTCGGTAATAAAAAAATGCTTCTCTATTAAATTATATTGGACCAACAATTTCCCACAAATATTTTTAAGTTTCTGTTCTAATATTCATAAATGTAGTTTTTTCCAACATTAGATTAAATTACAGTTGATATCGCCAGGGATTAATCTACATAATCAATTGATAAGACCTTTCATATTTCCCTTCATGATTTTTTACCTTCCACTTCCGCCGTAACTAACAAAATCATTGAAAATTAATCGTGTATTGTTGCTATCTGTGTTGATTCCATCGGTCTGGAATTTGATTGACGTTCTATTTTGTTCTCTAAATATGAATTTGACACTCCAGCCATATGTTCGCTGATGTCTCATTAGAAGGAAGTGGAGGTATTCAAAAGATTTATTTCATCTTTTTTAACAAGCGTTGATGGTTTAGTATCTTTATTCCTAGGCTTATTGTCTAAAATGAAGATAATATTAGACAATGTCGAGACGTTAATCCTCGCTCTCAGGAACATTACATACCTGTCTCAAAGCTAGGTCCAAGGTGCCTTCATTTAAATTGATTTAGCTTGCGCTCTCTCAGTTATAATATGGCTGCAGAATGGAATCTATAAAGCCACCGTATGAGCAGCTCACTGAAGATGCTGATGAAGGACTCTGGAGATGCTGAGGTTTTGGTGGCTCCGAATACAGTGAATTCTGTGTAGCCCTCCGAAAATAATTTTGGTACTTATGTTGTTAATGAAGCACAGAAATGTCCACGGTTTTTAAAATTTTTTCATTTTTATTTATTTTTTTTCTTTGGATGTGTTTTGTGCAGTTGCCATACTTTGCAATCGCAAGCAGTTGGAACTAATGTTGTATACTTTGTTTTTCCGGTGCTAAAGTGTTTTGATTGTATTTTTAGACGGTATTAATTTTGCAGGTAAATCTCTAAAATTGCATAATAAGCAAATTAATATTTTTCTATTATGATTACAAAATACCAATAAAGATAGGCTGTTATTTACTCTATAATTATAGAAATACTATACCTTAAAGCCATGCGATCTTTGTTACATACTTGATTTCGTGTGTGTGTATATATATATATATATACATATACATGAAATCAAGTATGTAACAAAGATCGCATGGCTTTATATATATATATATATATATATATATATATATATATATATATATATATATATATATACATGAAATCAAGTATGTAACAAAGATCGCATGGCTTTATAGAAAAACTATACCTTAAAGCCATGCGATCTTTGTTACATACTTGATTTCGTGTATATACACTCACACACACACACATATATATATATATATATATATATATATATATATATATATATATATTTATATGTATATATATATATATATATATATATATATATATATATATATATATATATATATATATATATATACACGAAATCAAGTATGTAATAAAGGTCGCATGGTTTTAAGGTATAGTATTTCTATAATTATAGAGTAAATAACAGCCTATCTTTATTGGTATTTTGTAATCATAATGGAAAAACATTCATTTTCTTATTATGCAATTCTAGAGATTTATCTGCAAAATAAATGCCCAGGAAAACTTTGAAGTACTCAGAAAAATTTTCCTGCATCGCCTTTAAATGGTTTTATTATGCACAGTATTCTAATTGGGGTGTTAGTTATAGAACTAGATGTAAACTATCTAATCCAGAAACCTTGCATATCCAGAAACCTTATATATAATATAGATTATATATAATATTTCAAATTCCATGTTTAGAGTGCCCCACATTTTATATTGACCAATCTTGCAGGGATTTAGAAGTACAAATTAAACAGGATAAGTAGTCTGTCGAAACTGAGCAAACATCCAATGCTATATTCATTCATTTAAGTAAAAACTCTCACAGGATAAATTGAACTGAAAGTACAGTGATTGCCAGATCGAAAGATTTCACTTCACAAAAATTTTTAGAATCTGCTGTTATACAACTTACTTCCAGTTGTAATTTTAACCTTATCCAATGGGATGTACTATTCATACCTCTATATTAAAAAAATGTTCAAGAATTACCTAAAAGATAAAATCATTGATTAATTACAAAATATACTTTATATACATTTTCTATGTATTCGTATGTTTTTTTTTTTTAATGTTCACCTTGTAAAAAAAAGTTTTCTTTACCAACTTTTATGTACTTTTTTTTGTGGAGTCACCTTTTTTGTATAATTTCTTAACCGTCTTGTCCCTGCTTCTGAGCTGTTGGGTCTAATCTTTTGTAAAAACCTCTTAACCCTGTTCGGAGAGGTCCACTAATTCTTCAGTTATGTTGTATTCCAGGCACATATTGTTTTTCCTTTGTAATCCCCTCCTGTCATTTATACGAGTTTTCTTTGTACACTTATTTTCATATTTTCTCAGTCTGCAAAGTAAAGGGCAAGATTCCAAAAGGTCTTGCAGAGAGCCATCGTTTCCATTTCCTCCGTGGATTGTATTAATTTCACATGCACACTTATATATATATAACAGAATCACGAAAGTTAGGAACGTGATAAATCCATAAATAAAGATAAATGCCACGAAGGAAAAATATTTTTCCTTCGTGGCATTTATCTTTATTTATATATATAAACATATATATATATATATATATATATATATATATATATATATATATTATATATATAGTATATAGGTATATGTATAAAGGACATTTGCAGCTTGATGTATATATATATATATATATATATATATATATATATATATATATATATATATATATATATATACATATATATATATATATATATATATATATATATATACATATATATATACATATATACATATATATATATATATATATATATATATATATATATATATATATATATATATATATATATATACTTAAAAACCACAGTAGATGCACGTGCTAATGTCTTGGTAAGACGAAAGCGATTGGATTCCTGCCCATCATTTTCCTGTGGTATTCGTTTATATATATATATATATATATATATATATATATATATATATATATATATATATACATACATACATACATATA
>NC_061092.1:49176958-49184458 GCF_015104395.2 Macrobrachium nipponense | reverse complement strand
TGTTTACTTCTAAGTATTTACATTAAGTTTTACTCCACACTCAGTAAAACTTAATGTAAATACTTAGAAGTAAACAAGTTACAAATTGAATTTGTGGGTTTCTTTTTCAATTATTATTATTATTTTTTTTTTATTTTTTTTTTCTTTTTTTTTTGCTCTATCACAGTCCTCCAATTCGACTGGGTGGTATTTATAGTGTGGGGTTCCGGGTTGTTGCATCCTGCCTCCTTAGGAGTCCATCACTTTTCTAACTATGTGTGCCGTTTCTAGGATCACACTTTTCTGCATGAGTCCTGGAGCTACTTCAGCCTCTAGTTTTTCTAGATTCCTTTTCAGGGATCTTGGGATCGTGCCTAGTGCTCCTATGATTATGGGTACGATTTCCACTGGCATATCCCATATCCTTCTTATTTCTATTTTCAGATCTTGATACTTATCCATTTTTTCCCTCTCTTCTCTTCAACTCTGGTGTCCCATGGTATTGCGACATCAATGAGTGATACTTTCTTCTTGACTTTGTCAATCAACGTCACGTCTGGTCTGTTTGCACGTATCACCCTATCCGTTCTGATACCATAGTCCCAGAGGATCTTTGCCTGATCGTTTTCTATCACTCCTTCAGGTTGGTGCTCGTACCACTTATTACTGCAAGGTAGCTGATGTTTCTTGCACAGGCTCCAGTGGAGGACTTTTGCCATTGAATCATGCCTCGTTTTGTACTGGTTCTGTGCAAGTGCCGGGCATTCACTTGCTATGTGGTTTATGGTTTCATTTTTCGTATTGCACTTCCTACATATGGGAGAGATGTTATTTCCGTCTATCGTTCTTTGAACATATCTGGTTCTTAGGGCCTGATCTTGTGCCGCTGTTATCATTCCTTCAGTTTCCTTCTTTAGCTCTCCCCTCTGTAGCCATTGCCAATTGTCATCGCTGGCTAGTTCTTTAGTCTGTCTCATGTATTGTCCGTGCATTGGTTTGTTGTGCCAGTCCTCTGTTCTGTCTGTCATTCTCCTGTCTCTCTATATTTCTGGGTCTTCGTCTACTTTTATTAGTCCTTCTCCCATGCACTCTTGAGCCACTCATCTTCACTGGTTTTCAGATATTGCCCCAGTGCTCTGTTTTCGATGTTGACGCAGTCCTCTATACTTAGTAGTCCTCTCCCTCCTTCCTTTCGTGTTATGTATAGTCTGTCCGTATTTGCTCTTGGATGTAGTGCTTTGTGTATTGTCATATGTTTCCTGGTTTTCTGATCTATGCTGCGGAGTTCTGCCTTCGTCCATTCCACTATTCCTGCGCTGTATCTGATTACTGGCACTGCCCATGTGTTTATGGCTTTTATCATATTTCCGGCGTTGAGTTTTGACTTGAGTATCGCCTTGAGTCTCTGCATATATTCTTTCCTGATCGTGTCCTTCATCTCTTGGTGTTTTATATCCCCTCCTTCCATTATTCCCAGGTATTTGTATCCTGTCTCATCTATGTGTTTGATGTTGCTCCCATCTGGTAGCTTTATCCCTTCAGTTCTCGTTACTTTGCCTTTTTGTATGTTGACTAAGGCGCATTTTTCTATTCCAAACTCCATCCTGATGTCCCCAGATACAATCCTTACAGTCTGGATTAGGGTATCTATTTCCTTGATGCTCTTACCATACAGCTTGATGTCGTCCATGAACATCAGATGGTTGATTCTGTTGCCTCTTTTCTTGAGTTGGTAGTACTTTTGTCATGGGAATCATGGCTACTACGAAGAGTAGTGGGGACAGTGAGTCGCCCTGGAAGATCCCTCTCCTGATATTAACCTCTGCTAGTCTTATTCCAGAGCTTGTAAGTATTGTATTCCAGATGCGCATTGTATTTTTGAGGAAGCTGATGGTGTTTTCCTCTGCCCCATATATTTTCAGGCATTCTATTAGCCATGTGTGTGGTATCATGTCGAAGGCTTTCTTATAGTCTATCAATGACATTATTATTATTATTATTATTATTATTATTATTATTATTATTATTATTATTATTATTATTATTATTATTATTATTATTATTATTATTATTATTATTGGACCAAACAAAAACTTCTTTCAGTTTTCCTCTGAAGATTGAAAAAGAAACCCACAAAATCACTGTGTAAGTTATTTACATGTAAGTATTTACATTTAATTTTACTCCACTCTCTAAAATTAAATGTAAATACTTACAAGTAAACAAGTTACACAGTGATTTTGTGGGTTTCTTTTTCAATTATTATTATTATTATTATTATTATTATTATTATTATTATTATTATTATTATTATTATTATTATTATTATTATTATTATTATTTTCTGAGAATCACAATAAATGTTTCTGTATGTGACGATTAACGAAATAATTTGGGTTACGGTCACCGAATTTCGAAATACCGGTCTCACAGCCTCGGGAAATAGTGGACTCGGTTAAAATGTTATTGTATTAAACACGTTACAGTGTAGTAACTCAGTTATAACCATTTATATGAAAATGTGGAGAGTTTTACTGGTATCAGCGAGAAAGAAGCATTCGAATCGTAACTGAAAATCCTTGAAAAGTAAGGTTAGACCATATAAGCAATTTGAGTTGGAATCAGAAGCGTTACTGTCGCTTTGTAACTTATGAATCTTGAGTGCTTGCATTTCGTCTGTTTGTTTTAGAAGTTGCAAAGGCACCGTAATTAACGTAGCACTTAAAGTGAACTTACTCAGACATAAGTCTTTCATTAACAAATTGTGCTAGAAGTATGACTACTTGTCAGCCCTCTATACTAACGTTTAGAAAAACAACAGAGACAGGTGACACACCTTAAGACGCACCCTGTTAATTAAAATTTTGCAGTTAAATTTGTAAGGGTCTGTACTCTCACTCGCTAAGCCTCTCCAAAGCGCCTACGTTAGTCTGTTTTCATGAATTTCCTGGCCAAAAGACTCATCTCCCCAGAGAGAATCCTTCCTTCCCGGGAGACTACGTGAATTGCCCGCAGCAGAAACTAACGGGAATCGCCCTCGACAGACAGGGCACATGAATTGCCCAGGACGGCTAACTCCAGCTGGAACCAGAGGTCATATAAGGGCAACCCAGGGTCAACAAGGATAGAATCAGCCAGACCACTGATCCAGTGACACGAGTAGCAACTTCTCACCTCTTTTTCTGGCCGATAACCTGCCATGTGTGGAAGTCCCGCTCATCTGTCTGAGAACCCATTCATTCCGCAACCAAGGATCTTTTCTTATGGTAAAGGAATTTTAGCATCAGAACTGGCCGAACCTGGAAGAAATTTGTAACCAAATAATTCCTTCGCCAATGTGTTCTGAAAGGTCTCTAGTATTACCATAAAAAGAAGAAGAAAAAAACAAAATTTTTAGCGGAGCAAAACCCCGCCGAAATCGTGATTTTTTTACATTTTCGCTTTATGTTCGTAAATTATGCATTTTATCGAGAATATTATTATATATGGAATTAAAGTAGATATAATTAACTTTCTAATGTATATGATGATGTATACTTTTCTTTGTTAGTATACTACCTATGATTCAACAAAGGTTGATCTTAAAACCCTGAAAAAAACATTTTTTCCGAATCTTGTCATTTAACTTTTTGAATGGGTATTTTCTGAAAGTAATTTCGTTGCACTATTAAAATATAAAAAAAAAAAAAAACTTCTACATAATGGTGTATGATAATATATATCTTACTCAATTTGCGAAGGTGGTATGGCTCGAAAAGGGTTGCCGATTAAACTCCATATAGGAAGGGGATCTAAGGGTCGAACCGGGAAAAAATTTTTTACTAAATAATTCACTCGCCAATGTGTTCTGATAGGTCCCTAGTATTACCAAAACGAATGGAAAACAAAAATACCCATAATGCCCGGAGCACCTAGCAAAATTTTTTAAGCGGGGTGTTAACCATCTCCTCGAAATAGCGATTTCTTAAACATTTTCGCGTTATAATCTTAAAGCAGGCATTTTATCAAAAACATTGTTATATATGAAATTAAAGTAGATTAAATTACCTTTCTAATGGTATACAATGAGGTATACTTTGTGGCATTAGTATAGCCCCTATGATTCGACAAACTGCTTTTGTTTTATTTTGTCTTTCAACTTTTTTAATGGGCATTTTTTTTCCGGTTCGACCTTTATATTCCCTTCCTATTAAGGAAATAAGGTACTGTGTGGTGGAGAGCGTTCGGTCATTTATCTTATACTGTAATTTCATTCCGTTTTCTTTTCCCCTTACATTGTCCTTAGACCCTGAATCATTTCCGGTAACCAGTTATCAGAGTTAAAGAATAATGTAACTGACATAACTTGACGTCAGCTCCTTAAGCCTTCGGCGTCTCTTTGTAAAGATTAGTTAGTGTTTGGCTTAACAAGTGATCGTGTTTCTTTTCTCTACGCATTGCAGAAAGGGTGTGTGTACCGTTGTAGAACCATCTGTCTCCTCTGTGCTCTTGCGTCCATCAATCAAGTTATTCCTGAGAGTTTATTCATCCTATTTCGCTCCATATTGATTGAATAATTTAGCTTGTAAGATGCCAAGACCCCAGCTTACGTGGTTCTTTGTAATGTAATTAATCCTTCTGATTAATGGAAATACATTTGATTAATTTAGACCTGGAATTTCTCTCCAGGGATCCTCCATTATTTGAAACATAATTCTCCTGAGATACATTCTTTTGCGTACGAGTTGGTCCCAAGTTAGATGTGAAAACTTGCAGATCAACCAGCACTCGTATCAACTGCATTTGCTTTGTCTCCGGCCTTAAACGGCTTCCATTTTGTTATTGGTATATACAGTTGCTCAAACTCTTCTATTATCTGCACCGTGCTTCATCTGAACCCATATACACGGTGTAACACAAGTTTATACAAATAATTTCGGAAAATTAAATAAAAAGTCATATCAAGCAGAAAATATTGTATACACAGATACATTTCAAGGCTTCGTTTGTCGGTGAGGTGAATTTTAAAATGACCGTTTTTCCTTAATGCTGCTCATAGCTAAGATGGCGTACTCTATGTCTGAGTAGTCAGGGATATGTACGGGATCGTAGGTTTTTGAGAAATGTAATATTATGGCCCCTTCAATTAGTAAATCATTTGTGAACAAACTTCACTGTAATATAATTTTAATGATTAGCTTTACGTATCACGGAAGTAACTTAAATGTTGCTTGGAAACCTTTATTTGCGATTGTCGAATTTAAGCGCACTCTGTCCTGTCACTTCGTCATGGAATTATTAAATTAGGAGTCAGGACTAAGCCTATGCTGAATGAGTGATAGTGACAGTAATCATGATGAGAAAGTAATGTAGGTAGGGAGGATACTGCACTTTGAACAACGTCAGCTTCTTTACCTCTTTCGATTACTGCATGAATTTTCCATAATGTTCCCATTTTTTTTTATCTGACAGAGTCGAAAGCATTTTGTTAGGTTTGTTTTTTCCATCGACTGGTGTGTGATGAACACTTTTGATGAAGGAGGAGAGATTTTTGATAATACGTTTTAAAACTTTGATCGGTGTGCAATGAATAGGCCTATCTTTGATGGAGGGGAGATTCCATTCAGCTTGCTTTTTTTTTTTTTATCAGAGTCCAGAGAATACCATTGACGGAGAGTCGGAGGTTTCAGTGATGCATGCATATATCCCCTATGATAAGTGTCTAAAGCAACCATTTAATTTGAAAGTATTTTACTAGGACAATAGATAAACAACAAATTCTGCATAATAATGGGAGATTTCAATGCAGCAGTAGCTTGGGACACGATGACCTCTGCATCAAACGTAGGACAGAGGCTGTTAGATTTTGTAAAAAATCTAAAACCCACTAGAGGAAACAATATACTAGACATCGTCCTATATAAAATTATCTCATTTCAAATTAATGTTCAACATAAAAAAGAGAAGGAGATATTAATGAGATTAGACCACCGTCAACAAGACCTAAAAAAGCTAAAGGAGTACGTTAGAAATCTAGAGTACGACGAGAACACAGGCATAGATAAGCACTCGGAAGCCTTTCATGAGGAATACGCAGAAAAGCGCAAATAGTATCAAATGGTAACCCTCAGCCAAAGTGGTTCAACAGAAAAATTAAAAATAAGATTAGAAAAAGAGACACATTGCACAAATCAATGAACCCACACCCAACACCAGAAGAAGCAAGCATGCATAAAGAACTAAGAACTCTGTAAATGGTGGACAAATTAGTAAGAAATGCAAAGATAAATGAGGATAAGAGAGTTGCATCAGTTTGTAAAGAAAACCCAAACAAATTCTTTGCGCATGTTAATAGTAGGAAACCAATAAAAAAAAATAGCATAGGTCCCCTAAGGGACAATAGAGGTAACCTGGTGAACTAAGACTCAGAAAAAGCAGTTATTGAATAAGTTTTTTACTAGTGTGTTCACAAATGAAGACAGTACCTCAACCGGAACCTGCTATTAAATATGAAGGGGCAGAACCATTGGACAAAATTATATTTACAGAATAGGACATTAAAAACAAAATAAACAAACTCAACAAGTTCAAATCTCCTGGTCCGGAGTGGATTCATCCAAGAGAAATTAAAGAGCTAAAAGAAAAGGTAGTTCATCACCTATATAAACTCTACAGGAAAAGTGCTGAACAAAGAAAGGCACCAAAAGGATGGAAACTTGTAAATGTGCCCCCAGTTTAGAAAAAAGGGTCCAAGGGAAGAGCCGGGAAATTAAAGACCAATCTGCCTTGCAAGATTTTTGAGTCCATAATTGCATACCAAATTGTAGATCACATTGATAGAAACAACTTTTTATTAAACAGCCAACACGGTTTCAGACAAAACAGATCCTGCCTATCAAACCTCTTGGAGTTTTTTCATAACATGCTTGGTTTTTACGACAGTATTAAAGCAATAGATATACTCTACTTAGATTTCCAAAAGACCTTTGACAAAGTTCCAAACAAGAAACTAATGACAAAGTTAGAGCTTTAGGAATTGTAATGGGATACATAAAGAGGCAGTTCAAATACAGAAAATGGGAAACGGTGCTGCAGCTCTACACCTCAATATGAGACCCGATCTTGAATATGCTGTACAGTTTTGTACCCAACACTAAGAAAAGACATAAATAGAATAGAAGAGGTTCAAGCAGGAGCCACAAAGTTGATTCCATCCATCAAGCAAATAGGTTACCAAAGACGGCTAGAGAGCCTAAACATGTATGGCCTGGAAACACGACAATTATGAGGGCAACTAATAGAAACTTTAAAATACTGGAAGGCATAATAAAAGTAGACGGTAACCTATTAACGTTAAACGATAACCAGACAAGAAATAATGGATGGAAACTAGAACCAAAGAGATATAACACATCCCACTGTGGGAACTTCTTTACATACAAGATATGTGACACTTGTAATAAACTGCCACCAAAAGTTGTAAACAGCAACAGTGTGGAAGAGTTTAAAACAAAGCTAGACAAAATCATAAGGACACTGTGA
>NC_061092.1:49154458-49174458 GCF_015104395.2 Macrobrachium nipponense | reverse complement strand
TACCTTCATTTTAGACGGTAAGGAAAATGATTAGGCCAGGAATAAAGATACTAAACCAATCATCTCATGTTAAAAAAGATGAAAAGAATCTTTTGAATACCTCCACTTCCTTCTAAAGAGACTTCAGCAAACTTAACGCTGGAGAGTGTCACATTCATATTTAGAGAACAAAAGAGAACGCCAATCAAATTCCAGACCGATGGAATCAACACAGCAACAATGCACGATAAATTTCCATTGATTTTGTTAGTTACGGAGGATGTAGAAGGTAAAAAATCATGAAGGGAAATAAGATCTTATCAATTGATAGTGTAAATTACTCCAGGGCAAAATCAACAGCTAATTTAATCTAATGTTAATAAAACTACAATTATGAATATTAGAACAGAAACTTAAAAACATGTGTGGGAAATTGTTGGTCCAATCTAATTTCATGAAGCATTTTTTTATTACCGACTAATGGAGTTTTCATTCAATATTAATAGGAAAAATAAATGTGTCGGTACATGACAGATTTTATCCATAATGTTAGACGACAGATTTCATCTATTATGCTATGTTAGTGTAAACATTTTATTGCACAATATATTAGAATAATTACCAAGAATCCTTACCAGTTGAATATTTTGCAATCAACGCTAGGCTGAGTGAAAGATCACTCATTCAAGAGCGGTGATGAGTTTGGTGTGTAACTATAATGAGATGTCGTATGTGATGGCAATAACCGATGGAATTTCCCTGCCAGCTACAGAAGGATATACTAGCATATTAAGAGTAATAATGATATAAAGTTTTGATAACCACACTCTTTAAGGAACGAATATCCTCATTTACCTCCGATGAATATTAACACTGACATGAAGGAAACCCTCTTAAAGTATAATGATGTAGAGCATCGACACCTATTGAGAACTTGAGCGGACTGAAGAGGGAACGCCAAAAGAGATTTCTATTTTTTTTTTTTTTATTCATTTATTTATTTATTTTTTTATTTTAGGACTGGGAACACGCCCAACACTCATTTGCTAATGAAGTATTCTTTAGAAGATACCGGCACTAGTAACTAAACAATGGTGCTTCACTGACGCGTATCGTAATCTTTCCCTGATTCATTACTAAATTATGGTAACTGTCAAAACTGAATGTAAACAAATCCTTCATTTTGGCTGAGGAACGATGTCGCAGAAAAACCAGTTGAATAGGATAAGGCGCTATTTATTGCTTAGTGTTCCAGGTCTAATTCTATTTTGATTATTTCAGTCTCACATTTGTCTTTGAAGAATTTTTCATAACTTCCCTCGTCCTACCCATTGCCTGTTTAGTCTCCGATACAAAAGATTCAACTTATAAAGCGATGACATGCTAATATGGCAAACTACGTTGGATGCATACAATGAAATAATCCCCTTGTCTCTCTTTCATTAAAATATACATGAACACATGTCATTAAATAGCACATGTGCTAGAGCACCTTGCAGTCGTTTGTTCAGTGAAATGGATTATGAAAGAAAGTTATTCAAGAATCCTTGAAGTATTTGCGAAAATTCAACTTAGGTTTATCAAAGTTTTCGAAAATTTAGTTTTAATTCCAAATCATGGGCTATCCGTCGTAGGTCATCATATTGCATAAAGAGATGAAATTAGACAATTTATATAATGCGGATTGATGGGAGACCACATGCAAATTGAAGCCCCAATGTCACTATCAATATTCCAAAGGAAGTAATAAGTATTTGAAGAAGCATTACGTCATCAAGCCCTTATCTTTTAATGTCATTTGAATCTATGGCTAATTAGCATGAGAGTTATAACACGAACCAGAGATTTAATGTCCCTTAATTAAAACTTTCCTGTCTCTTCCAAATTAATAGGATCTGGAAGATGCTTTATTTCTTTATGAACTTTTTTAATTAACAGCTGATGCCATACGTACCTGTTATAACTTGCAAGCACAGTTCATCAAAATTAATTAACTATAACATTCTCTATAATTGTTCAATTACCACCAAATATGACTAAACTGTAAGATCAAAGGAGATAGAATAAAGCCAGTCTCCTTACGGAAAACTGGTGAGATAAATAGAGGAAAAGAAATGCTATTAACGTGGGAGCAATGACGGGAGCAGGCCTGTCACTTGCATTTGGAGGAGGTATTGGACTGAGAAGGAAGAAAATCTTAGGCACTCTCGTGACGTCGAATTCATAGGTACAGCATTAATTTACTGGTTATTTCCAGACTATAGATAAAAACATTTTCAAATTTTAACATACAAATAAAAAAAAAAATATTATTATGCACATTATTACTTGTAACGGCACCCCCCCCCCCCCCCCCCGCCCGGGGCCCCCCAACAGAGTTTTCTTCCTAATCATTTAAATGCTTCATTGCCTTTGAATAAGGTAAATGTTTTTCATAGTCACGAGCACTTATGATTGGTCATCATCACAATTACTTTTTGTTCCCTCATTAATCATCAAGAGGTTATAATTCCTTGTCATAAATCACAGCCTTCTAACTATTACTATATGTCCTTTCAAAAATTGAAGTATACCCTTTGCTTAGGCATTTATGAATTAAACATATATGAAAATATAAACAAAAGAATATTATTTATGTTCATATAGTGGACATAACTTTTCTCAGGTCTACTATCGACAACGTTGGCAATTTACTTTGGATCAAGTTTTTTCAGCGTTGTAGAGATCCTAATCCTCCTCATTCCCTTCTTTTGGCTTACTTTCCTCACCCTACTCGCTCTGTCTCGGCCTTGCAAAGAAAAACGTAAAAAAACTTATGCCTCAGTAACGACTTTTACCATAAACAAATTAACCAAGATGATTCTGAGGCTATGGAATACTTTCACTAGAGAGACAGTTGAACATCAAGTAATAACTCTCTCTCTCTCTCTCTCTCTCTCTCTCTCTCTCTTCTCTCTCTCTCTCACTGAAGGACCTGGGGAAACCCGAACGAGCTATAAGGTCTGTAAGGTAAGGTTTTAAATCAACTTACATAGGGATATTTATACACTAAACTCTGAGTGATAGCAGAATGCTGACAGACATTCAAGGATTTACAAGGAAGCTGTATATAACGAAATTAGGATTCCCTATGCAAGGAAATGCACTTGTGCGTGTGTGTGTGTGTGTGTGTGTGTGTGTGTGTGTCAGAGAGAGAGAGAGAGAGAGTAAAGTTAACTCATTATTTCAAAATTCCAGTGCTTAAATGCTTTGAATCAGAAAAGGCCTTTTCCATACATCGGTAAAAAAATTTATCATACTACTATAAGCGACAGCAGATGGCTTTCTAGTATTAGGCAACAGATAAAACTCAAATTTGAAGAACTATTAATTAGTCTTATAAATTCTGTCATTATCAAGTTCACTGAAATGATTGTTACTTGCATATGAAAGGGGGTAAGCATGGATATTGTAGATACTGGATGAGCATAACATTGCTCATCATACCTAGATGTGAGGCTTTTCCAAGATGAGACTGGTGAACGAAGTGTTGCTAAAGGAAGTGTGTTGCTGACGTCAAGTGCGTGCGTGGAGACAATATTTATTGCTTTCACAGACAAACTCTGGTTTAAACTGGTGAATATGGAAATAATGGACGCTTACGTTTAAACATGTAATAAGGATACAACACTAAGATAACTGAACAAGCCGGTTACAGATTGCAGTTTGTTATAGGGATTAATGTTTTTCTGAACAGCAAAGACTGATCAGACTAAAAATTAGGCTTTACAATAAAAGATGATGTGGTATATCTCAGTGCTTGTTTAATATTTAAACGGAATTTTTGTGGGATAATTATAAGATAATGCCAACGGAATGTGAAAGGCTGATGTTTACATGCAATATTTGGGTAAATTTGTGATAATGGTAGGTGTGGGCAAACTACGGCACGCGGCCGCCAAAGGAATTCATGCGTCCCGCCGCCAAATGTTGGTAACTTTAAAAGAGAAACTTACCAAGCAAAGCCAAAATAATATTGTATACATTTTACCCACAAATGGCTAATCTGGCAACTTGGTTACTGCGCCAATAGTTTTATTGCCTTTCATTTGCATGATTAAAATGAAATGCAATAAAATTATTCTATTAAAAAATTCAATCATTTTAGTATTCTGGCAAAGAGATAAGACGTGGTGCATTTTATTTAAGCCTAGCTTTTATTATCTTACAAACTTTACCAAAAATTAGTTATTCGAAGCTATGCATGAGAAGTTTCTACCCAGAAATATTAATACTTGTTTTTCATTAAACTGAGGTACTTTGTTTTCTAATATATGTATTTCGTTTGAAGTTTCTACTTTAAGATATTAATTAGTAATTTTGTTTTTTTGTTTCTTTAACTTTAAACAGTTACTTTGTTTCTCAAATAAATATATTTTCTACCTTATAAAATTAATAAAAATAATTGCTTTTAAACAAGGTTATTTTGTCTTTCCAATGTGTTTCATGTGAAGTTCCTACTTTATAATAATAATTAATGAAAATTGTTTTCCAGCTGAGTTGCTTTGATTTGCAAATAAATGCATTACATGTGAATATTTTACAGTACTTTAAAATATTTATTAATAAGAATTAAATGTATTTCCCTTTAAAAGCCTTTCATCTTGCCTTTTTTGAATATTAATTATTTCTTTTAATATACTATGCGGCCCTATAAAATTGTGAATTTTTTAATGTTGCCCCTCCACTGAAAGGTTTGCTCACCCCTGCTCTACGGACTGGTAAAATGTGTAAGCCACTAAGCCCATAGTTAGAGCCGTTGATTAGTATTTCAGCGCTTGGTTCACGCTATAGAATTTTAGATCACACATAGGACGAGGAACGAAGAAGAGAGGTGAAGAGGAGAGAGAAGAAGGAGACGAGAGAGAGAAGGGGTGGGTTGGGGGGTGGGAAAATTACCAAAGTTTAAGATACAAGTTCAAATGATCTCGGGGGACAGATTGATCCAACCATAAAACTGATTTGATCATCAGAATCCTAGGATACTTAATCGCAGGAGATTAAAAACCCGTAACTCTCAGCATAGCGGATCCTTTCATGCTATCATTTAACTCATTTTGGAAATCTAGAGGTCTTTACGGAAGTAAGGAACAATCTGATAAGAGGGTATTTGTGAGATTTCTCTGTTAGGGTTACTGCTCCAATTTATTTGTATTTGTAAACTATATGCCATTCCTCCTTAGAAGAGATGTCTACAAAAGAAGTTTCCCGGCCGTCTCTTAATATTCAAATAACGGGATGAGGTCTTCATAAAGTCCAACAAATTCAGGAAGAGACCCTCGCCATTTTCTTAGGTCAATTCGGTGTTGCCAGTTCTCCCTCGTCCTTAATTTAAATACCACTCTTATAAAGAGTAGCTCTCTTCCTCCGAGGACGCTCGATTCCATTCTGGAGACTACTGTGTAAATGCTTATCCTCTAATTTTACTTTTCATACTCTTTATGCATATTACTATGCACCTGAGCTATATATTGATCTTAACAGACTTATTTTTTCTTCTTTTTTTCTTTTCTTGTTCATAGCTATTTAATCTCGAATAAAATTCAAATTAAGCAAAAGCGCTAAGAAACAAGCGAAAATTATTTTTTAAATAATTATTTTTCATATAGGTGTGTATCATTTTTAAAACTTTTTATTTATTTTCATAGTTTCTTTATACAAACGTATTTTTTTTGTATCGTCTATTTGCATTTTCATATGAATTTTCTTTGCTATATTTATAAAAACTGTATTTTAAGATAATAATTCACCGTTCAATAAATGGCTTCATTTTCGGTTGATAGGAAAATTGGCCCCATTATAACCTTATTTTTAAACGAAATTAATAACAATGAGGATTTAAAAGCAAAATAAATTTCAGCGAGAATATATCCGACAATTACCACTCCACGAGATCTTGAAATAAAGATGAACAACTGACGTTCAAAACAACGGCTGGAGTGTCTGCCTTAATTTTTCGTTGTATAGTCACAGTCATGAAAGTCACCCAAACAGATAGTAACCAGATAAGAAGACAAGCATCATTTAATCAAGTAAAATTGTATGATATTTCTTTCAGTTCATAAATAAACACTGTTTTTTAATAACTAGTTTTCATGTATGACAGAATGATTTTACCTTTCTGTTTCAATTTTTTAAAAAGGGTGATATACAAAAAGTTAATAAGATGGGGCTGAACTTGGACTTAAATGGCATTGGGAGTATCACTATTCATCTCAGCGACCTCGAAATCTAAGGATTAGACTCTAAGATTTGTAATAACACCTTTCTACAATTAGGCTATCTAACAAAACTAGTAAAAAAAAATCCACTTATACGTTTACAGGGTTAACTTCAGCGACCATGTTCCGCCCTTCAATTTTCGTATAGACACTGATTTACCCAGCATTTAGGAAATAATGATAAGCAAGTGATTTTTAATGATGGATAAGTCAAAGTTACCAGGAAATGTTAGGAATAAACACTTTACAAGCAATTGCTAAAACTTTATCGAATCAGGATATTGAAAAAGATTTATCATTAAATACTTTAATAACATTTTATTAATAGTACTTAGAATGATCAGTTTACGCTGTTTAGCTTAAAAAGAGACAAAAATCTCTGACCATTTTTTATACTGAATAAATCATTTGTAGAAAATTATACCATCCATTAATTTGTGTTCAATAACTTTTTTAATTGAATAAAATATTGTCAATGAATAATAGAAATTACTTGAATAATCATAGTATAATTTGCAAAGCTAACTGACATTATATATGGACGAAGTAGAGGCAAGTTAATGTTAGATGACTTCTAGTCAAGTGAATTTTCGGCGTTACAAAGGAAAGCTTTTTGCCTTCTTTTTCCGCCTTTCTCGTATTATTATTATTATTATTATTATTATTATTATTATTATTATTATTATTATTATTATTATTATTATTATTATTATTATTATTATTATTATTATTATTATTATTATTTCTATTATTATTATTATTATTATTATTATTATTATTATTTATTTTTTTTTTTTTTTTATATGATTTTTTTTTTTTTTTTTTTTTTTTTATTATTTTTTTTTTTTTTGCTTTTTTTTTTTTTTTTTTTTCTTTTTGCTCTATCACAGTCCTCCAATTCGACTGGGTGGTATTTATAGTGTGGGGTTCCGGGTTGCATCCTGCCTCCTTAGGAGTCCATCACTTTTCTTACTATGTGTGCCGTTTCTAGGATCACACTCTTCTGCATGAGGCCCGGAGCTACTTCAGCCTCTAGTTTTTCTAGATTCCTTTTCAGGGATCTTGGGATCGTGCCTAGTGCTCCTATGATTATGGGTACGATTTCCACTGGCATATCCCATATCCTTCTTATTTCTATTTTCAGATCTTGATACTTATCCATTTTTTCCCTCTCCTTCTCTTCAACTCTGGTGTCCCATGGTATTGCGACGTCAATTATTATTATTATTATTATTATTATTATTATTATTATTATTATTATTATTATTATTATTTTATTATTATTATTTTTATTATTATTATTATTATTATTATTAAAACAGTCTTCCAACATGTTACAGAATGTTTAGTTAAAGTCACAGAATATGTACATTGTGCTTTTTCATCAGCGAAACGCCACGAAATTTACAAAGCTTCCAAAATATTATGCATTACATGTCTATGGGAATTAAATATAAGGAAAATGGAAATCAGGACAGAGTAGGAACAAACCCTAAAAACAACCTAGGATGGATAAAGGATTAACGAGGTTGAATCTTTGAAACATTTACGAACAAAAACTTCTAGAAAAAATTCTCGTAGGTTGGAGGTCAGTGAAAAAACTAATAAAGACTACTGAAGGAATGGGCAGGCTGAATAAGGTGGCTTGGGCATGTACTTTGCACAACCACTGCAAAAATGTAAGTGGCAGGTGGACTCTCATGTGCACCAGAATGGTTGGAAAACTTAGATCTACCTGGATGAGAACCACGAGAACGGAACGGAGGCTAGAGAAAAGTGGAGATATGCAGAGAAAAGATATGAATGTCGGAATTTCGCAGAGGCCCTTTGCATGCAACACTGGAAGCAATGATGATGAAAACGATCAAATAACTACAAAACCCTTTGTCCACGGGCAAATCTTACATCGATGATTAATATATAAATGTTTTAATCAATTATACTAATTAAAACCGAAACATTGAATAATGACACTGTTTCACGAGAACTGTGAATAGAATCTTTCTCATTTGGCTTATTTTTTGTCTATTGATGTATTACGAAAAAGGTCTTTAATATTTCCTTTACTGCCGTTCATTATTCTCTTCAATCGCAGTTAATAAAAGATATGACATTTGCAATAAAACATCTCTGACTCCAACTAACTAGCAACAATAACAAAAATAATTCCAGCTTCTTTGCCTTTCAAAAATTTCCATCGAACAGCCACTTTCATAAAGTCCTCTCTAAGTCCATAATTTGCGATGAAACCGTGACTTTGCTGCATGTGAGTGAATTTCAGGTATCAAAATAATTTAATAGTGTACTTTACAACCAGCCTTTTATTAACAGAGTGAAGGGACGTGCAGATTAGATTAGACCCTATCACTTGGATACAGTTTTCTTGATACATATGAAATGACACATATAGTTAGGGGAATGCAAACTCTAATGGCCATTAACTAATGACGATTATAATAAGTACTGACTTTTATGAGACCGTGTAGGAACTCACTGAATAGATAAAACGACATTCTGATAAGGAAACAAAATGCATAGTTTAATATAAATAATCAGGACCAGTGAACATATAATAGTATCCAAGTTATTGCATTGTGTATCAGTGCCACAACACTAGTGATCAAGTACCTTAGTTGGGCATTAGTAATAGACGCTCAATAGATGAAAGGTACTTGATGCAGGAACAAACAATCAAGTGGCAAGCTACAACAAAAGAAGCTACTCAAAGCAGGAGTGGTGTTTGGACCCAGTACGAGACGAAAATGAAAAGCGACAAGTCTCTTCGGACCACTTTTCTTCCTCCAGAATTTTGGGAAATGGAATCTGAGAAACAATTCAACCAAATAAAAAGGAAAATCAATTGGAATGGACAGCTGACCTCTTTTTTTTTCATCAAATTGCCAATGCATGAACCGACATTGGGAGAATGAACGAAGTAAAAGAAATGCACATAATTCACTTAGGAGGGATCTGAACGGTCTTATTTCTTTGGTAATGGAATTCCCTTTTTTCATTTCAATACGATCTAGGTCTGTGTATAGTCATAGTTCTCTCAAAACGGCTATTCATATGGTTATATATTCAGTAGTCCTTTGTTATTATTCCAGAGGCACACAGAGAGACCATATTTGTGTTCCTGCATAAATGTTTAAAAACAGCTGTTTTCAGATGCAATTATAACAACTGACATATATGCTTAATTAATTCCATAAGACTGTAAAGCTTTCATTTACTACATTTGATGTTTGCTAACTTTTCCACTTTCTGTCATAAACCATAAATCATTTATTTTAATGTCATTTGCAGCAGCTAAATGTAGAAACAAACGTCAGAATGAAAAATGCCTTCCGCTTATATACCGAAACCTTTGGCGAGCGCACTCGGTCGAGATCTATAAAACTAGGAGGTTATTGGTGTGGGTTCAATCTCTTCGTGGCAAGACAGGGTATTGTAGGAGAGGTAAAGGAAGGAACCTCCGTAGCTTCTAGCAAGATAGATTTACATTATTCTTCTCGCCTAATGCTTACAGTAAGGAGTTCTCTTAGCTTTTGCTTATTATTCCAGTCACAATAGAGGTAGGTCCTAATGCTGACTTCTGTAAAAAACAATTTGGAACCAAAAAAAATTAATATTGACAGTAATTTCATTGCGCAATTAGTTTCCTATTGGCTGCCAGTGTCCTGTGTCCTGTGACAAGATCTCCTGAGGTGATCCCTCTTAGAAGTATATCTGCCAAGGTAATTGCTGAGAAGTTAATGGAGTTCTTCTCAAGTCTGGAATACCAGAAATTGTACAAAGTGATAGAGGAACGACCTTTACTGTGAAATCGTTCCAGGATGTAATGGGTTTGTTAGGAGTGAAACAACAGTTATCAACTTCTTATCATCCAGAGTCAAAGACCCTTGGAAGGGTTCCACCAGACACTGAAAAGTATGCTGGCAAAGTATTGTTCTCAGTCAGCAAGAGAATGGGATGTTGGTTTACCATTAATGTTATTCGGAGTAAGGAATGCTTATCAGGAAAGCATGGGATGTTCACCTAATGAGATGATTTTTGGTAGAGAAACAAGAGGACTGTTGAAGATTCTTGCTGAAAATAGGGAAGAAAATCAAGAGGAAATCAAAGAGAAAATGTGAAGAACTTGAGGAAAAGGTTAAAAGAGATTATACATTCTGTTTAGAATATCTGAAAGTACATAAAGAGAAAATGAAAAGGAGATATGATAATAAGAATAAGTTAAGAAGTTTCAGTGTGGGTCAAGAAGTGTTAGTGTTTTTACCTGTGTAAAGAATTCCCCTTACCAACAAATTTGAAGGCCCTTAAAGATAATGCAGAAGTTAAGTGATAGAACTTATGTGAATGATACACCAGGAAGAAGAGAATGACAAGGAAGATACATGTGAATCTCTTGAAACATACCACTCAGAAACTAAAATTGAAACTGTTTCAGTAAACACAGACAACGTTATCTACAGAAGACGGCGATGGCTATGAATTGGGAGCTGACAGCAAGATGTACAATTCTTCAATTTTGGAAAAGTTAGAGGATGAACTAAAACATCCGAGTGTTGTGCAAGGTGGTGAATTGAGTGAAATGACTAAAAGTTTCATTGAAATTTTTGCAGATGTACTTAGGCGTACTGATCTGACAAAAGCAAGAGATCAAGATCCAAGAAGATGGAAAGCCATTAAAGCAGAGGCTTATCACTTATCACTTTATCACCGTGATGTTTTGAAGAAAGAAGTTGAATATTTGTTGCAGCATGGATTGGCAGAACCCAGTTCAAGTCATTACAGTTTTCTGTGTATGTTTGTGAATAAACCAGATGGCTCATTTAGGCTGTGAACTGATTATAGGAAACTGAATCCCATCAGTGTGGCTGACAATTATCCCTTGTCTCTTATAGATCAGTTACTTGATAATATTGGGCAAGCCAAGTTTGTTTCCAGTCAAGGCTTGTTGAAAGGATATTATCAAATTTCCTTGGATGAGAATGCTAAGTTCCTGTCAGCTTTTATTACTCCTATTGGACTGCATCAGTATAATGTTTTGCCATTGGGTCTGATGAGTGCACCTGCAACATTCCAACGAGTGATGGATCAACTGCTAGGATCTATAGAAGGAGTAGGTGTATGCCTTGATGACATAGGGGCCATTCTACAACATAGGAAGAACATCTGAAGATTCTAAGGAAAGTGTTCAAGGAACTACGAGAAGCAGGATTAACAGTCAACCTAGAGTGAGTTTGGGAAGGTAACTGTTCAGTATCTTAGGTTTGAAGTTGGAAAAGGCCTTCTCGCTCCTGTAACTGTTAATGTAGAAGGTATCTGTAAGGTTACCCCACCTACTACCAGGAAACAACTACAGAGATTTTTAGGCATGGCTGGATTTTATCACCGTTTGTGTCCAAATTTCACAGCTGTAGTAGCTTCCTTTACAGACTTAACCAGTCCCAAATCTAAATTTGTCTGGGCTCCAGAATGTCAAGAATCATTGGAGAAGGTAAAGACCATTTTAACTCAAGACCAGTACTTCAAACTCCAGACTTCAATAAGTTTATGATACAAGTTGATGCATCTGACTGTGGCACTGGAGCCATTCTACTTCAAGAATATGAAAATAATATCTTACATCCTGTTTGTCTTTGAAAATGAAAAAGCATCAGAAAGTGTATTTAACCATAGAGAAAGAAACACTCGCCTTAAACACAGTTTTGAAAAAATTGAAAGTGTATGTGAACAGACCTAGGAATGAAGAAATTTTAATGTTTTCTGGTCATAATCCACCTCACTTTCATACAGAAGATGAAAAATCAGAACCAAAGATTAACAAGATGGTCGCTGTGCCTGTAACCATATAATTTAAGAGTGCAGGACATTTCTGGGAAGAACAATGTAATTATAGATTGTTTATCCCACTGCGAATCATTGGATTCAAACCTGGGGTAACTAATCTTCTGGGTGAGGAGTTTTATGAAATACCCTTTGTAAAAGTATTGTATGTAAAATATGTTCAGATTCCATAATAAGATTAACTTAGAATTTATATTTTAAAGTAATGTATGTTCAGAATTCACAAAAGCATAATTTAAAGTTATTAGAATAACATGTATGAGAAGAGAGATCTGTGCCAAAGTCATCACAAAGGCTGGCTTTTTCTCATCTTTTTTGTTAACAGTCAATCACTCCAGCTACCTGCTGTCTGTACAGAATGCGTCTTTGTTTCGCCTAATATGATTTCCTTTTCAGGTCACGTGTGTTTTTAAGACTTGTTGAGAGTAAAGATTGCACAATGTTTCATCAGTCGAATACTTCATTTTCAGGAAGTGACGTCATTTAGACTTTGCTTTCAATTTACCAAAGAATTTCATTGTATCTAAAATCGGGTAATGTTACTGATAAATTATCTCTCTCTCTCTCTCTCTCTCTCTCTCTCTCTCTCTCTCTCTCTCTCTCTCTCTCCTATAGTTTTAAAGGGAATTTATAGACTTATAAAATCATTTTACTGTAAAATCATCCAGTCTCGTTCCCAAAATGATTCACCGAACATGACATCATCCATTTTGGGATTAGTTGTTGAAAAGTTCCCATACGAAGGGAACATTCTTGTCATTCTGAGACTAATATTTGTGTGGTGTAGAGAGATGCTAAAGCTCTCTCTCTCTCTCTCTCTCTCTCTCTCTCTCTCTCTCTCTCTCTCTCTCTCTCTCTGTCACTCACAGTGTTTATTACATTTTTATATGAAATGCTATTTGCGTTTCATATAGTGTGTATCTCGTAACGGCAACCAATAAAGTATGTTCAACTGAAGATATTGTGAAAGGTATCTTTTGGTAACAATTCTGCAGAAAGGAAAAGTGAACTTAATTTTTAACCATAATTAAAATATCTAAAGATTGGATATCGGATATCCAAAATAGTAGTGATTACTGTGTTACATTTACTTTGCATATTGTTCTTCATGTGTGTACTTTTGTTTTCATTTGCACTGTTTATTTAATCCTTCTCATTTTTTGTTTGTTTGGTGAGTGTTTCATACATTTACCCATTTTTGTGCTTTCATATTTTTGCATTCACAGTTTGTTTGATTAAGAAACTTAAGAGTTTCTTAATGATTTAGCATTGCATACTTGAGTTGATTTAACACATGTGAACTAATGTTCATTTATTTGCATTTTGTTTTCAAATCTTAAGTATTCCTTAATAGTTTTGATTTTACTTGATCAATTTAATCTTTTGATTAGATAATTTTTTTATTAATCTAAATTCTTGATAAATTAATTTTGATTTTTTTTCCATTTAATAATTAATTCAATAATTAATTAAATTTTGTATTGTTTGCAAGTAATAGTATATTTTCTTGGACTGTGAATTCCACTTATAAATCTTAAATTTAAAAATAGATTTTTTATTTAAAATTTTTATAAATGTCTCATTTATTGACCACCAGTGATGATTTAATTTATGTACCGACCCAGTGATAGATTATGATGTTTCCTTCAATTTCCTTGAAGTGAGTTAGGACAGGGGAAATGAGAGATAAAGGGATTTGTTGCAGTGATGCCCTTTAATTAACTTAAGCCTAAAGGAATACCTCACTCTTATTTTGATGAACTTAGTCTGATTTCTCACATATATTATATACTTTAGTACATGATTAATAAGCTTTTTAAGGGATCACTTTTGCCTTTAGAGTACTCAGTCGTATTTTCTGTTATGAAGGTTCAAGTGTTTCGCTGCTGTGAGGTAACTCTGAGTAACTGAAGTTTATGATTGGTAAGTGTAATAACCAGATACTTGATATACACATAATCTAGATACATGAAATAAAATGATAAAAAATTATAAATCGGCAATATCCACACAGTTGCCGAAGAAGCATAGAAGATAGCATTAATAATAATGGCAATAACAACAATAATATTGAGAACAGTAGTTGAAAAACCATTTTAAAACATTATAAAAATTAGTGATCAGATTGCATATAATTAAATTCCAGCTGAGGACCTTAGATGGCTACAGTAGTCAGGTTCAGAAGGCTAAATAAATAAATTAAACTAACAAAACTCTATACTGATAGTATTCACAGTAATACTGCAAAAAAGAAAATACCAGTAATAACAATAATCGTAGAAATATAATGATAGATTCTGCAGACGACACTTTGCAAAACTATAGATTATGTCATTTAGGGATCAGACGCCTCATTTTCCCCTCTTTCCCATAATTTGGATCTTCTTGAGTTACTCCTTAGGATGCTTTGTAAGAGCGAATTGCTGCTGTTTCTCAGTCGGATGATCTTACTGGACATTGTTCGCCTAACAGTGATTTTTAGATCATCCAGGCGGTTTCCTTTAAACATCTGCGTGGTGGAGTGGTAGCGAGGAGTGTTTGTGAGGCATTTCAGAATGCTATTGTGAACAACAGTGATACTTCTCTCAGGTATAGTTCGTCCAAAGGGAAAACCACTATATACTGTAGCAGTAAGAGCGGAAGAACAGCAGTTTCTTGTCTCGGTGACAGAAGGCAAATCTCCTTGCAGTCATTTTGCAAGATGCACATAGTTTACAACGCGTCTGTTCTATGTCTGCAGTATCTTGTAGGACGTCCGTGATAATGTCACCCAAACTGCAATATATATATATATATATATATATATATATATATATATATATATATATATATATATATAGTATGATTCTAGATGAACTAGAATGCTACTGAGTTGATCAGGTTCTTTCGATCTGATAATGCAGATCAATACCACTAGGGAAGAACTCCAATGGGTAAGATTGCTAACAACAAATACTTCAAGATAAGGATCTCGGAGAGGACACACGAAAACGCTGGACAAAAATGTTTGCAAGTAATAGTATATTTTCTTGAGACTGAATTCCACTTATAAATTTTAAATTTAAAAATAGATTTTTGTATTTAAAATTTTTATAAGTGTCTCATTTATTGACCACCAGTGATAGAATTTAATTTGTGTACCGACCCAGTGATAGATTATGATGTTTCCTTCAATTTCCTTGAAGTGAGTTAGGACAGGGGAAATGAGAGATAAAGGGATTTGTTGCAGTGATGCCCTTTAATTAACTTAAGCCTAAAGGAATACCTCACTCTTATTTTGATGAACTTAGTCTGATTTCTCACATATATTATATACTTTAGTAAATTTAAAGGCTGAGACCTCAAATGATTAATAAGCTTTTTAAGGGATCACTCTTGCCCTTAGAGTACTCAGTCGTATTTTCTGTTATGAAGGTTCAAGTGTTTGGCTGCTGTGAGGTAACTCTGAGTAACTGAAGTTTATGATTGTTAAGTGTAATAACCAGATACTTGATATACACATAATCTAGATACATGAAATAAAATGATAAAAAATTATAAATCGGCAATATCCACACAGTTGCTGAAGAAGCATAGAAGATAGCATTAATAACAATGCCAATAACAACAATAATATTGAGAACAGTAGTTAAAAAACCATTTTAAAACATTATAAAAATTAGTGATCAGATTGCATATAATTAAATTCCAGCTGAGGACCTTAGATGGCTACAGTAGTAAGGTCCAGAAGGCTAAATAAAAAAAATTAAACTAACAAAACTCTATACTGATAGTATTCACAGTAATACTGCAAAAAAGAAAATATCACTAATAACAATAATCGTAGAAATATAATGACAGATTCTGCAGACGACACTTTGCAAAACTATAGATTATGTCATTTAGGGAACAGACGCCTCATTTTCCCCTCTTTCCCATAATATGGATCTTCTTGCCTCACTCCTTAGGATGCTTTGTAAGAGCGAATTGCTGCTGTTTCTCAGTCGGATGATCTGACTGGACATTGTTCGCCTAACAGTGATTTTTAGATCATCCAGGCGGTTTCCTTTAAACATCTGCGTGGTGGAGTGGTAGCGAGGAGTGTTTGTGAGGCATTTCAGAATGCTATTGTGAACAACAGTGATACTTCTCTCAGGTATAGTTCGTCCAAAGGGAAAACCACTATATACTGTAGCAGTAAGAGCGGAAGAACAGCAGTTTCATGTCTCGGTGACAGAAGGCAAATCTCCTTGCAGTCATCTTGCAAGTTGTACATAGTTTACAACGCGTCTGTTCTATGTCTGCAGTATCTTGTAGGACGTCCGTGATAATGTCACCCAAATTGCAATATATATATATATATATATATATATATATATATATATATATATATATATATATATATATATATATATATATATGTATGAATTCTAGAATGCTACGGAGTTGATCAGGTTCTTTCGATCTGATAATGCAGATCAATACCACTAAGGAAGAACTCCAATGGGTAAGATTGCTAACAACAAATACTTCAAGATAAGGATCTCGGAGAGGACACACGAAAACGCTGGACAAAAATGTTACACCTTAATATAAAACATGTTACTTATAATTACAAACCCTTCTGAAAACTTAATAATATGGGAAGGAAAATAATACATGCGTTAACAATAAAGCCCATACACAACTGCATTCGCCTACCTATCACACTAAGGCAAAGAGAAAGCAACAGTAAAAGGTAGAAAACTAACTTTCTCAAACACACGATAGCAAAAGTAAAAAAAAAAAAAAAAAAAACAGGGGAAGGAAACCTTAACCTATTTGCAGTATTTACAGTAACTTGTAAAAATACACAATTTTGTTTTACACCAAAAACAATTCAATAGGGTGGGAACACAGAGGCTGAACAATTACATGTGTAACGGGAACACTATAGCCTCCAAATGTCGTCCCTACAATAGCTGAACGCGGCATTCTCTCGACACACAATGGCGTCCAAAAACAGTCGTCCTTCTTGCAAAGAGTGGCTTAGCTTCAACACACGAAAAACACAACTAATGCTGGCATTATTATATCGTAAATGATAATGGCGATCTTACTTTTCTCCACCACTGAAGTGCCCCCCCACGACTCCAAGAACGCAGTGCAAAAAAATTAGGCCGAGTCAGAAGTTACGATCGTCTCTCCCGACCACACCAGAGGGTGCATACGAGAGAGAATATGCTAAGCTCTCCTCACAGGCTGAAGGTCACAGTTATGGAGAGAGAGAGGCTCCAAGTGATGGCCTCCAAATCTCAGCCCCAAATTCCAGTTTAGGATAAGTGAAAGGGTGAAACGGTCATGCTCAGGTGACGCAGTAAGCTGAAGGGCGTCACAATAAGAATTCTTAATAATGATACTTGGTCAGCTGCTGATGACGACCGGGAAATGGCACACTGGTCCTTCTCAAGCGGAGCCGAGTACAGAAATCTCTCCTCATCTGTCGGAAGGCCCCCTCGACAGATCCCAGGCGCAGATCAAGATGGAAGAAGTCGGACGACAAACAGCCGAACCACCATCATACATGAAAAACAAAAAGAATTTCAAATGGCCTCGTATCAATTATAAAAATAACAATCCTTGAGGGGAGGCAAAAGACCCATATCCAGCTTTCAGGGAGAACAGCAAACTTCCTACAAATTACTCGTCCGGTGGTCGGATATTCTTTAACACCTACTTGAGAAGCGGCCTAAGGTAACTCGTCGATGTCATCCGATTTTCAGTCCCCCTGACAAGTTCATATTGTTGGTTTGATTGATAATAGCGGATTCCAGCATCTTCCTTTTGTACGGACAGCTACTTTTAAAAACCAGCTCTACCCCGCTCCAGTTCATTCGTATGGCCTTTATCCCTAATATAAAGGACAATCCCACAACTCAAGTCTACCCTACTTGCACAGTAATGTAAAGATACAAAAACCCTATTATCCTATGAGATCTATAATCTGTACAATTGGTAGTATCAGATATATTTTGTCAAAATTAAATGGTTTCACTGATACAGCCGTTAGTTGGCGCATCTATAAGTTACATAGCATTAAATCTGACGATTTAGTTAATAAACAACAAAAATGGGTGCTTATGGAAGATGAAATCATGGTTATTTTCGATGTCTAAAAAATATGAACTAGGCAAATATGTTTTTACTTTACCGGTTGGTGTCATTTTCCAGTTAATTTGACGTTGCGTAGTATATACTGGCTTTGTTTTTAATGGTAAATATTTTTGACAGAAATCTGGTATGCAGAATGAAAATTGCCTTCCACCCGTTATTTCTAAGGCCCGTCAGCGCTCAGTTATGCCTGCGCAGTTATAACTGCACAGTTGGACTGTGTAGTTATAGCTGAATGTTAGTGTGGACAATCTGCACAGTTTTTCTGGTCTGCGCATGCGGCCTGAGTAAATAGCTCATCTCAATCGATGAACTTCAGGCCAAATTGATGATTTATTGGATTTACTTGTTTTAAATAATTGATACGGAAGTCAGAATAATATATATTTATAATTTTGCAATTTTTTCACGGAAAAAAAATAGTAATGTACACTACTTAATGAAGGCTGAAAGTAGCAGCATCATTCTTGAATGTCTTGTAGATTTCACTGAAACCGTCTATATAAATGAGATTTTGCTTTGGCAAGTAAAATCTAAAGGCTATCGTAACATATTAAGCCTATGCATGTTTATTCGTGTTTATAAACCATATATGCAAGGCACTTTTTCAATGAGAATAAATAGCATGGCAAAATAATGTAATACAAGAATAGGCCTATATGCGTCTATTCATGATTATACACCATGTATACAATTCGTTTTTAAAATGAGAACAATATATTATTCTAATTTCTGACGAAACAAAATCAAACAATATTGGGCTATGTATGTATTTTCATTGCTTGCGCCTCACGGAAGTTCGCTTTAAAATGAAATTAGACTAATCAACCCACTAATGAAACGCAGGAAGACAGTAGTAAAGTAATGATTTTCATTCATTGTAACACGTCATAAGAAAGTCGATCTTTAAGCAAAAAAAAAAAAAAAAAAAAAAAAAAAAAAAAAAAAAAAAAAAAAGAATTAACCCTTTTAATGAAGTAGAAAATAGTAGGCCTGTATGTGTCAACTTTAAAACGAAAGCAAACGATTACGAACTTAATTATTTCCCATGGAACTCTTCCTTCATTCATAAAATACTCAATAAACATTGAGAAAGTCCTTGGGGCCATATTTAAATTCGTAACAAATCACATGGGAGTATTTAATTCGTTTTTATCAACCACTCTTTCAACGGACGTCTTACTTGACGTTTATGAGTTTTTTTATGATGTCAGCAAGTCAATTACAACCGGAACATTGTGTGTTGACGCTTGGCTCCTATGGAAGACTGAGGAAACGGTCTGTATCGTTGTGGCGAAGATTTGCAATAATAGTCCGACTGCACAGTTGTAACTGTTCAGTCATAACTGAACGTTAGAGGCGGGCTTAACATTTACAATGACTTTTATGACAATAGGATGGCTAATTCCATTTTATTCGCTAATATACTACGGTTCCATATGCTAACAACCCATATAGTATCCGGAAAATTCACTTTGTCCTTAAGTTTATACCCGACAATGGCAATCCAAGGCTGCAAATGTCATAATGGCTGGTTCTGACGATCATCTCCATGAGTCACGGTCATTGGGCGAAGAAAAACTTTGTCAGCTGGTCGGTCACACTTTAACGATTCAAGGCCCCACACAGCGTAACTGCCAAAGTATGACATCATTATAATGTAATTACAACAAAGTCGCCATGAATCGTAACTGCATCGTCGAGTTTGACGTGTCGCAATTGGAATTCTGAATCTAATTACAAAAAATTGCGGCACTATTGCGTCCGTCGTGATGCCAT
>NC_061092.1:49144458-49149458 GCF_015104395.2 Macrobrachium nipponense | reverse complement strand
AAAACGGCCAGCAACACAGCACTGGAGAAGGTTAAGGGAAAGCAATGGGGCTGGAGGGCACAAAACTGGTAAACTGGGTGAACGATAAGATGAAGGAAGCAGCCCAAGAGAACACAAGAGAAAAGAGAAGCTGCTGAGAGAGAATTACAAGAGAAAAGAGAGGCTACTGAGAGAGCATTCCAGGCAGCCAAAAGGGAAAAAGACAAAGAAGCCCAAGAGAGAAGAGAAGCTGCAGAGAGAGCACATCAACTGGCTATGGCAGCCCAGAGTGTCACTCTGGCACCCCCGAGTGCGACACCCCCTGCAGCTCCTCAATCATATACTCACCTCCACAGCATGGGAACCCTCATTAGGACTTGGGATGATAACGAGCCCGACACATGGCTCGATCATGTCGAGCAGGTATTCGGGAACTTAATCCTACCCCTCAGGAAGTGCCCCTCCTCCTTGGCAAGCTACTTGCTAGCATTTGAGACCCTCCCCCTCATAAGCGACAGGACCTCGCCCTCATCTGAGAGGCAATCCTTGGGACTTACGACCTGACCCCAGACCAGTGGAGGCAGAAGTGGAGAGCATGCCCGAGGAGGCTAACCAAACATTTTAGAGTGCTGTAGATGGGCGGACACCTACGACACCCACTGCCCGGTGCAGGGTTCTTTAAAGATGAAGATTTTCCACGCTCTCCCTCTCCCTCCCGCTGCCTCCTCTCAGCCTGCCCAGCGCCCCAATAACCCCCCACGGAAACCTGTGTGTAGGCATTGCAATAAACAAGGCTAATCCTCTCAAAAGTCTATCATCTTCAGCAAGCTCGCGCTACACCTCCGAATGGAACTCCCCAACATATAATAACAAGAATACCGGATATTGGAACTGAAACAACAGACCCAAGCACGACTTTAGCAAGAATTTCTGCGATTCGTGCAAAGTACATGGCCACCCCACTTCCTGGTCAGGATGCCCCAAGAAAGCTGTGGTTACTGCAATTGCAATGGCAGTGACGAATCCTTCTGCTCTAGACCCTCCATCTCAGGGCCCTATATTAGTTGTACCTCCCAGAGGGCACTATCCTGCCCACCAGGTATGAACGTTCAATGACACTGGTGCGTAGATATCCATCATTCAAGGGGATAAAATTCTTTACGGAACTCGGGTTGATAGGCACCAATTCATCATGATTGAGAGCCTCAACCATGTGAAAATGTTCTTGCCTACTGTTCGGTTGAGGGTCACACGACCTCACCATTCTAAGATATGTACTATGGCAGTAGCTGCCTACATTCCAGGAGGTTATGATATCCTGCTAGGACAAGATTTTATGTCTCCTCCTACCTTTTTACAGCCTCAAGGCCCCAGCCCTTACATAGCCCCAGGTCAGTTCTACGGTCCTCCAAGAACTACCTTTGTACAGCCAGTGCCACTTGAAGGTACCAGGCAGTGCCACGTTCCATCCACCATGAATGTTGAGCCACATTTAAATCCCCTCACTATGCCAGGAACAGCCTTAGTGCCAGTGCCAAGGCAAGATTCGAGTCTCCCTCCTGGAACTCTCAGTCCAGTTCACTTTCCTTCTTCTGGCTTGGCGCTGCAACCAATGTCGGCAGTTGAGGAAGAGCCAATTCCAATAGAAATCCTCCAGTACACCCATAACTGTAGCCGACACTAGACCAACGGTGTGGCCTCGCAAACAACCCAAGAGTCGGTCAACCCCACATGTGAGCCCTTCACGAACACCATTACCACACCCTCTCCGTCAGCAGCTAACCAGTCACAGAATAAGGACTCTGCCGGATCCTATTTGGCTGAAGAACTCAAGGAACTGAGCCAAGCAGGTTTAGGCACGGGAATGATTGCCAGTACCCCGGTTGTCACAGCAGCCGGAGCCGATGCCCCCCCAGTATCTTCAAAGGGCTTGAGTCTTTCAAGGCCCTCCACGGTATCGTCAAACCGACCTCTCGAAGGAAAATGGGAAAAGGGCATTGAGGTTTTCAGAAACTCTACAAGAGTCAATAGTCTCTCTCTACACTAGTGCCTGGCACAGTGCCACCTACTTATAGAGAATTCTGACCCTCTCCATCCAGAGGAGAGTACCAGATTCTGCTACTTTTACTTCTTTCTTATCCTTTTGTAACTGTTTCTATTTTTTCTCTTCTATACCTTCTCTTTCCTAGTTTCCTTTCCTCTTCATCATTGCCTGTAGTCATCTATTCCAATTGTATATTCTGCTTAGGCAGAGCCCCATCTGCCAGCTATTCTGGCCTTATAAAATAGTATTTTGCTAAGAACTACTATAAGGGCGTTTGTAATCTTCAAACATATGTCCCTTGAAGCCCCTAGGCTTTTCATCAAAGTGCCATAATTGGCACAGTGCCCTATTCTAGGCACTCAGAATTCCATGCGACTAGGAATAATTTTAGCTAGCAAAAATTGCTTTAAATTTAGCTTAGCCTACTATGGCAATATATTTTAAAGCATGGCTCGTTTGTATATTGGTTGATTTAATTGTTAATTTAATATTTCTCCCTAGTCTCTATATTTTTTTTTTTAATTGTCAAGGTCTCTGGTGAGACTTCCGTTTGTGTAATCTTATATCCTCTCTAAGGAGAATTACTTTTCTTGATTCTATCCCTTTTAATTTACACTAGTATTCTCCATGGAGAAATTCATAAAGTGTTATGCATAGCCCCAATGGCACACAAGGGAAAATTACTTAACGAAATCGTAGGGTTATTAACATCCCTATGAATTCGTCACATCACCCCATCAGGACAAATTAATAGCATGTGATGCCGTAAACAATAAGCTGACAGTATTATACATGATAGAATTAAGCACACTATTAGCCCTGCAGGTTAAGTGAAGTTCATCTGATAATTAATTGTTGTTAGTATTTAACAGCAATTTCTAGTGTGATGTTGTATTTTAAGAATAGTGAACTTTTATTTTTTTGTGCTACAACGAATAGTTCATTATCAGTGTCTTTAGTCATGTCACACTTTATTCCTTAATATTCTTGATTTAATCAATTTTCAAGAATTAAATAATTTTAAATTCTCTCCCTATAAAGTAAGCAATCAAATATGAAGATTATTATCTGCAGAGTTTTATATTTCTTTTATTTTATGTCACAAGTCCACTCTGAGGGGTATGAAATACTTAGTCATTTGCATTTGTCATTTGTCCTTGTTTCTGGCTTGCGTTGGCCATTCAAACCTGTCTAGGGTTGAAATGCCCTCTAGAATGGGGAGGCGTTCAGGATTTAAGCCAGAACAAAGCAAAATAAATCCTTTTAGAAATGAAATTCAGACATTCTTTAGTCGCCCATCTACACTGAGCCTCCGTTCCCTTTGAATGCCTCCTGAATCACCTTATCCTGTCCAAACTGGCTGCCTTTCAAATTAATCCCCCCCAGGACTGCAGCCAACCCCACGTGAGTCAGACTTTGGGGAATAATAGAAAGTGGATGACCTTGAGCCAGGCATGTTGGGAAGAGAGAGCATAGGTGAGATTATAAAACAAGGAGACAACAAACGATCACTCTCAGAAGATTTCCAGCTATGAAGCAGTTCACTCCTCTTCCCCCCTTTTGCTCCCCCTCTCCTCTGGCACCTCCCCCCCCCCCCCACCTCCCCACCTTCTTCCTTTATTTGTCCATAGTATGGATGCCCAGGTACAGTAAATGGAGTAATTTCCAGTGCAGTCATTTACCTTTTTCCTCTTGTCTGTACTTCCATTTCATTCTTTCCAAGGCGACTTCCCATTCTATTGACTCAGTATCTCAGTCCCTAAACTATCAAGCGATGCTGTAAATAATTCCTGTAGTGATGCTAGTTGTGATATTAAACCTCCCCTAGTTAATCAAACAATGTAGTATTCCTTTCTGTATAAGCTCCCTGTCATTCTATGTCCATGTGAGTGAGCTTTGATGTGGAATAAAAATAGAAAATCTTGTTTTAACATTCCCCTTGTGTCTATCGCCTTAATACTGATCCTAGAATGCAATATCTTTGCAGATGCAAATATCTTGTCTAGTTGTGAGAGGAAATTGGAATCCATTGGAAGCAGCACCAAGATTATTCAAGCAACTGTTGTTTGTGAATTTTATCTCTGTGCCTGGATCATATCCCAGCCATGTGTTCTGCTTGACCTGCAATCAACCACCTTCCAATAATTTCTGGACCCGCTCGAGTCCCTGACACCCTTAAGGTGTAAATTGCTACTCACGTAATTTAATGTAAATATAGTTCAGTTAAACTTAATCTCCATAGTTTTATATAAATCCTTCCCTCCATTGATACCGGTCTTTAGCTGTAGAATGTTTGTTATGGTCTAGTTCTCTTCCAAGGCCTTTTAGGAGTGCCAGAAAGTCACTTCCTCCGTTTACAGAGCCCGAGAACAAGAGATTTGTAGAAGTATATATATATATCATATATATACTATATATATATATATATATATATATATCTAATATATATATAATTATTCAGAAGATGAAACCTATTCATACGGAACAAGCCCACAAGGGCCATTGACTTAAAATTCAAGCTTCCAAAGAATATGATGTTCATGAGGATGAAGTAAGAGGTAAAGGGAAATACAGAAAGAAGAGACCCCATTTATTGAAAATCAATTAATAAATTAACAAATAGATAAAATTAATAAAAATGTAAGGAGAATAGTTTTTGGACATTCACTTGACCTTCTGAAGTTCCAATTGCACTACTTCTCTGGAAGGCTGTTCCACATTCCAACCGTGTAAGGAATAAAGGACCTCTGAAACTGAGAAGTTCGACAGCGAGGCACATTTACACCATGTTGGTGCTACTGTACAGATGATATGGTTGTTATCGGTAGATAAAGGGGATCAGGGATCAGTTGTGAATGTGAAAGATCTCTGTTGAAATACAACTTATGAAAAGTGATAAACAAGAGACCATCCATCGCCGGTCAATGTCATAGCTGCTACTATTATGAAACAGAAACCTACCACCATCCGTCGCCAG
>NC_061092.1:49091958-49136958 GCF_015104395.2 Macrobrachium nipponense | reverse complement strand
TGTGTGTGAACTGAACACTAGATACAGTAACTTCTGAAACAAAGGTCTACCTCAAATTCTCCCTTAATGCGGACCCCAGCTTGGAGACGCACGTCCAACTGCAGCTAAAAACAAAACGTTTTGTTCCTTTTGCGTCCAGTCTGGTAATGCACCTAACGCCACCCACACTCATGCGCCGTGTGGGGCCGTGTTGGACGCACACGACGGATACGATGAGGCCTTAGCCTTAGAAAGAATCTCTGATTGAATGTGGTTTTGGTCATATTCGGCGCCGCCACCGCCCCCCCCCCCCACCCCACACTTCACCAAGTTCTTACCGTAACATTTGAATATATTCTTTCTTTGCCCTCTGAGGAATCATATGATTTATGTTAAACTCATATCCGATCCCAACCCCCACTGCCTAACACGTATTTACACGATGTTTATATTACAGGTCTACTGCAAATTCCTGCTGTGAAAGAGGATTTTCATTGTCCACGTGGCCTGGATATGTGCTCATTGCTCCCAGCAATTGATCCAGTATTAGCATCCTTATTGGCGCCTTGAAATCTGTAGATTAACATTAAGGTGGTAAATACATTCCCCTGTAAATTCAACTCTTAGAGTTTCCTTGTGATTTTTTCCCTTAACTCATATTTGGCCTTCAGCTGACACCCTCTTTTTTGGTGTCTGATTAGGTTGATCGGTCTCCCTACTAATCGCAGTCAGAGATACGCATCCATTGCAGGAGCCATCAGACCTAATTCAGATGTATATATATATGAAATGAGTATTGAAGGTATAATTAAAACACCATTATGAATATGATTCATTATCTTGGTATATGCATGTTTTGAGATGACAAAATGTCAATTCAGGAGTGTGTCGGACGGATGTGATGAGCAATGACATTCTTTAAAATGACAGATTCAGCGTTAGCTCCCACAGAGACAAAAGCGAGCTCCAGAAATATAGACACATCAGTTTTGGGTGGCGCGATGTCGAAGATCGCTGCCTCAGCAAACTCAGTCCATGGTTTGTGTCCATCCATGAGCAGAAGTAGATATGCTTTTTGAACCTGGTTTTGAATAGATTTTATGGGCATGATAATGAGCTATTATGATGTCACGTTCTTCCAGTATAATGAACTTGTGACGAATGTATGACGACATTTTTGGGAGTCTTGTGAGTGAATTCGTGCTTGCGTACGTGCGAGCTGTTTCCCTACTTAATGGGAGAGTAAGATAACTGGGCTCTTTGAAGCAGCTAGAATGGGTAAGAATACTTTTAAGCCCAAGTGCGGCTTTTCCTTTTATATTTTAAACCTTTATTTCAGAGATGTCCTTTTCCATATGACTTTTTGATTTATCTCATTCCAGTTTATTTGTCATTTATTTATGTGTGATCCTTCTTTATTCTAGACATTTCTGTTTTCTCATCTCTGGGCCTGGAAAACCAGGAAAAATGGAGTTTTCCCATGGGGATGATGTTACTTATAAGACTGTGTTATAACTTTACTAGTTACTTGTGTTATGACTAAACTAATGTTAGTTATTGTAGAGAAAGGAGTGGACGGGTTTAGTCTGATCCCCCGGGTTATAGGGATAACGGTAATGAATTATTTGGATTTCGAATTTTGACTTATTCAGTTAACATTTTGTTAAGAACCTGATTTGTTTAGTTAATCCTTTTGTTCTTAAATAAATGTATTTTTGTAGTTCACGAGTGATTTAGTTACATTAGTTAATTGTGTGGATTGATAGAGAGAGAGAGAGAGAGAGAGAGAGAGAGAGAGAGAGAGAGAGAGAGAGAGAGAGAACAAATGTCACCTCAGTGCCTTCCTGCTGTAAGGGCATTGCTACCAACATATATTTTTCTTTTCTCTTTTGAGACTCTCTTGAGAATTTGTGAATAGGACTAGAATGCCTTGCTGCTGTAAGGTCATGGCTACCAAAATGTATTTTTCTTTTTCTTTTGAGACACTGTACCGAGTTTGGAACCTCGGTAATATATATATATATTATATATATATATATATATATATATATAATATATATATATATATATATATATGTGTGTGTGTGTGTGTGTGTGTGTGTGTGTGTGTGTGTGTGTGTATTGTGTGTGGGTGTGTGTGTGTATAACTGAATCACGAAAGTTTGGAACGTGATAGATGCATAGATAAAGGTATAAGCCACGAAGGAAAGATAAACAATGGAGTAACTGCGAGATCTTCGGACTCAACATCCTTTACTTAGCAGACAAACTGACATACATGAGCAACTGAGAGGACAGATAAGGATTGTAAGGAGATTGGTACCTAGAATCCAACACACCTGGAGAATGAGTAACCTTCCCAAACAAACATAAAAATTGGCACAATTTAAGAACAAAAAGATTAAGTCCAGCTGTTCAGACACAGAGACAAGACACTTAACGAATTATACAGGGCAACAACTGACCACATTCAGATCTTTGGTAAACAAAAGCTTATTCACAAAACATATTAAACATACATATACAAAGAAAATATCTATAAGGCAACTAATTTGTATTTAAGTCTGTGATTATATCTTTGAGGTCATTCTTAAACATGATAGAAATATAAGGTTCTAAATTAAACAAGCCACTACTAATATTAAAATTACAATGGGAAGTAAGTTGTATAATGGCAAATTCTAAAAGATTTCGTGATAATACACCTTTTCGTCTTGCAATTACTGAACTACCAATCCAATTTATCCAGTGGTTGTTTTCACTTAAATGAATGAATATTGCATTAAATATTTGCCCAGTTTTGACAGAATATTTATGTTGTTTAAATCTTACTTCTAAGCCCTTGCTCCATTGTCCGAGATAAAAGGAGGGGCAGTCCATACATAGAATTTTATATATTATGTTGTTGCTTTCCCTGGGGCCACTTTTTATTAAATATCTTTTTAGTGTGTTATTATACGAAAAAACAAGGTTGACCTTAAAGGATTTTAACAATGATTTAATGGTTTCAAATCCGTGAAAAGAAGGCAAACTGAGAATGTTATTAATTTTTTTTTCTCCGTGTTACACTATAAAACATTTTGTTGGCTTTATTATAGCAAATATCTAAAATATATGAAGGATAACATAAATCTTTCCCTATTTTTCTTATGTATTCAATTTCTTGATCCAAATATTAGGGACTAGCAAGGCTTAATGCTCGTATAAACATAGAAGAAAAAATTGATATTTTGATGTTAAGATGCTGGCCTAAATAGAAATAAACATAAGTTAAGTTGTTGGTTGGTTTCCTATAAATACTGAATTTACATTGAAATGGTTCTCTATGTATCAAAACATGTAAGAAAAGGAGGCAATTGTCTTTTTTCCAATTCTAGAGTAAATTTAATCGATGGTACCTGGTTATTTAATTTACAAAGTAAATCATTTACATCAATACCAGCAGACAAAACAGCTAAAATATCATCAACAATCTCTACCATTTTAAAGGAATATAAATGATTTTAGATGAATAGCGTTTTTCAAAGAATTTCATGTACAAGTTTGAGAGGAGTGGTGATAAGGGTTACCCATTGCCATTGAATATAAACTTATAATCACAAATGCGTACCTAGTGAGTGAAATAATGTGACTTACAGATAGAGGTAATTCATGCTGAGTTAGTTCATTACTGAGATATTCTAAAATAGAGTCTATAGGGACTTTAGTAAAAAGTGAACATACATCAAAACTTACGAATCTATCAGTGGGGCAAACAGTAATTTTGTTTAATCTATCAACTAAATCTAGAGAATTATATATATGAGAATCTGAGATAGTTCCAAGTAACGGGGACAAGATCTTAGTGATATATTTCGAAAGTTTATATTTCGAAAGTTTATATGAAATTCAGCCAACAGTACTGATAATAGACCGCATAGGGTTATTTTCATTGTGCGTTTTGACTAATCCGTACAGGTAAGGTAGCAAAGGAAATTCGACTAACAATTTGCCTGGTAGTTTTGTTTTATCTTTACGGATTTTTTCACTGCGCTATTAAAGTTTTTTATGACTTGATCAAGGTTTTTTTTTTTTTTAGTTTTTTATGTTACATCATCATCCAGAGGGCTTGCATACGTGATATAAAGTCAGCTTTATATAAAATTACTATACTATTTGACTTATCAGCTTTTGGAATGTGGTTAGCATTAAGATCCAAGTTCAAAGAAATTTTTTGAAGAAACTGTGATGTCCGGTACCGGGAAACGAACTCAGGGCCCATAATCACAAAGAGTTCAGGTTGCCGACCTTGACCACGAGAAGGTTGGCAACGTGACCTCTTTGGGATTGTGGGACCTGGCTTCGTTTCCCGGTACCGGACATCACAATTTCTTCCAAAACTTACTTCGAACTTGGATCCAACAAAGAGCAAAGAATTCGAGAAATTAAGAGAGGAATTTTGGTTATTAGAATTTCATATATTTATATATATATATATATATATATATATATATATATGCATATATATGTATATATATATATATATATAGATATATATATTTATATATATATATTATATTAGATATATAATATAATAGTTATAATATATATATCTATATATATCTATATAGATATATATTATTATATATATCTATATATAATATTAGATATATATATATATAATTTAATATGATATATATATATATATATCTATCTATCATCATTATCTATATGATATATATATATATATCTATATATATTATATATATATATATATATATATATATATGATCATATATATATATTATATAGATATATATATATATATATATATTATATATATATATATACATATATATTATATATGATAATATATATTATATATATCATATATGTATATATATATATATATATATATATATATATATACACACATCGAGCTACAAATGTCCTTTAATATCTACTGCGGGGTTGTGAAGGCAGATTCAATTGCACACGTGAATTAGCGTCTCCTGAATGTGGAGAGAGTTTGGTTGATTATTAAAATTAACATGCAGGCCTATCAAAGTAAATGAACAATATCTAAGGCTGGATGAAGCACTTAAATTCAATTATCAATTCACTATATCCACAAATTCTGCAAAGGGAACTCATTAAGCAAAGGGACATTAAAACACTGAAATGGCAGATGAATAGGTTCACTTGAAAGGAAACTTTGAGATGGAGGAACGAGAAAATTCTAGAAAATAGGCTGGGCAAAATCCCCTTTCCCTATCCAGACAAGTAAATGCACTACATAAGATCTACTCTCATAATTAGAGAGCAAGAATGATCTCAGTAGCACTTGTATCACTTGTATGGCTGCTCTCACTGCAGTCAGAATTTGGGGCACGTTATCTTCTTAGGACAAAAGTTGGGGAGGGGTCCGCTTCACAATAGGGAGAATGCTATTACAGATACGAGGGAAATGCTCCCTATTTGATGTCTCGACAACTTCTACCCGGATTTGCTTCCCCATTCTTTGACCCCTCTCTAGAGTCACGAGACTGGCTGGTGGTAGGTTCGATCTTGTCTTCACTGGCGTGACCTGGAGATAGAGGGATATTTCTTCCAATACAAGGATGATAACAGAGGGATGAATAATTGCTGAAGGGGCTTACAAAAAGTTTCTTTGGTTGTTTTTATGTTCTCAAGCAATGTTTTATTTTGAAATGGCAGAAGGCATGAATCCATAACATTATTTTATGCATCACTTTTAAAAATTTGGTTCTAAAAGATGTTACCCTTCCGTCTCTGAAGCATCTGTTTATCAGATGCTTCAGGTTGATAGTCTGATGCCCTACCTGAACGATTTCCAGTGGTTTGTGTGCCAACAGCATCGGTTGTTTCTTGGTGGTTACCTCCATCGGATACTGGCCAGATCGAAGGTTGCTTAAACTAAGCTGATTGCAAGGAGAGTGTTATATGTATGGTCAAATGTAAAGCAATCTTTTGAATAAGTATATGAACAATCATTTTGTATTTGAGAGACATGCCTTTAAAGTTTGAAGTTGTTTTGATTTTTGAGAAAAGAATAATTTGAACAATGTATAGGTCATACTATTATTAAAGTTTTTAACATTCTATGTTCGGATTTCGCATGAAAACTGTAGAAAAAGGACCCTTTGTACTTCATAAACCGGGAATATAAGTGGCTATATTCCTCTTGTCTATTACTGTATATACATTTGATTTTCTCAGCTACTAGGAAAATAACAAGGGATGTGCGATTTCTCAACGAATTGTAAATAAAATGTTAAATGAGAAAATATCAATTAATACTCTATAAAAGAATAACATAAAAATTGAAGAAGATCCTTCATTCAGTAATGGGTTAATGGAAAACTCTTCGTCAATAATTATTGAAAATGATAAATTTAAGCTGCTCAGTTTAATAGTGGAATAAATAAATCTTTCATTGTTGCATATTTGAAATGGTAATTTATCGAAAATGAAATCCCCATCAATTTTCGATGAATGACTACTTCATCAGCAGTGATTAATATATTAAGAATTTGTCAGTCAGTAATAACTACCATTGCAATAATCGTAAAACCTTTTGCCAGCGAATAAAACCTTCAACGATGGCTTATATATAAATGCATCAATTAATGGATATGAAAATGTATAATTAATTAATTATGACTCAAACTTCTGGTATTCACCTCAATTCCATTTATTAAGTATGATGAACAAAGTTTTATTTCCTTAACGACTGTTCAGTATTTACTTCACTCCTAATATATAGTAGCCAAGGAATTCTCTGTAATAAACAAATCTTGACGTCAAGCAATTAGCCTGAGTAAACAAAAGGTTTTAGTTTTCCACATATTGTCAAAGACCGGTCAATTTGATTAATTACTCTTTGACGTCTAAAAATTGCGATGATACTGTATGATTTTGCTGGTTCTGATTTAATTTCTGGACGTCATTAACATGAAAGGGATCAAAATACTCAATAGAGCATTTTATAATCAGTTTTTTGAAAGGTAATGACAGAGTTAATCGTGTCTGTCATTTTGGTAATATTTGTTAAAGTAATTATGATAAAAGTGGCTATTAGAAAGTAAGCAATGAGGACGATTATAGGTACCATAATTACATGGATCGTGAAGATACTCTTTGAACGAACGAGAGAGAAGTTGGTAGGGAGAGTACTCTACTCTTGCTTACGAGCAAATAAGTACCTAACTCGAGTACCAGTAACTAGTGCCAGTAGCAAGTCTTAGATGAAGCACATTTAGCCAAGTACTTCACACGAATACAAGTGATCAAGTAATAGTACACAAATACATGACTTGAGTACTAGTAATCATACCTATATCAGTGCCAGTAAACAAGCAGTTGCAGACACATTAATTCGTAATCTTAATTCCTCAGCTTGCCAGTTGACATGACGCGCGTAATGGAGAGATTTGGGTTATTAATTAGATTTTGATTCATATAACCTGGTAATTATAAGATATGTAACGATGCCTCTTGGAAAAATTTCATTGCCCAATCATCAGCATTCTGCCAATATCTTCAAAGGTGGTGTCACAAGGGCACTTCTTCCAGCATCGTTCCGCCAAGCTTTGAACCAAGTGGCCATTAAATAACTTGCATAAAAAATTAGCCTAACCTGGTGCCAAAAATGAAGTCACATCAGCACTTACTGTGCAATAATGAGCATGCTTCACTTTGAAATTATTATTATTATTATATTATTTCCATAGAGCATACCTTCTTTGATCATGTTTTATTGAAATTCATGGTAGTTTTCAATGAATTAATCTAATACAGGGTCTTTTCAATTCTTCTGATAATTCTTTTTTCTGACTTAGCTAGGTTGTCGAGCAGAATTCCAACATTCATAATTGTCTTAATTAGGATATTTGTCAAAAATATTTTATCAAAGATATTCTATTATATATTTTGCTTATATCTCCTTAATGGGTATAGAACCCAATGCCAGTAACTTCAATGGAAACTTGGTAATAATTTGGTATTTTTTGGTATTAACTTGGATATAGTCTACATGTTTCGACCATCTCCATAGTCTTCATCAGGATGTTAGTGAGGACGATGGATGAATACTGGTTTCAGATCGGCTTTTATAGGAGGGGTGGGCAGTGTAAAATTCGGTGGTTATTTATCATTGGATGCCTGGGGGCATCCTTCTTGGCCTAAGCTGTCTCTAGCGTGTCGATGGTTGGAGGTGGTCTTGCATGCGAGCGTCATTGTAGTGCTGAGAAGGTGCAGTCGAATTATTCTCCACAGCAGCTAAATTTTGATTAGTGCTAGCGTTCCGTGGGGTGCTCGTTGCAAGAATCCTGTTAGATGTAGGGAGCAGAAAAGTCTCTTGGGTGATATTCATTGATGGCTTTTCTTTTCCTATATGCAAGGCTTCCAATAGGCGCAGTCAGCGATGGTCTGTGACTTGATTAATAATTTGAATATTCTGGATAATGTCTTGTTGTTTAATTTGTTTGTTGTGGGCAGTTTTAGCATGATTGAAGATCGCTCCTTCTTGGGCATGACATGAAATTCTTTTTGAAAAACGCAACGATGTCATACCAATGTAACTGCCAAGGCTTCTGTGGACAGGGCATAAATAATGGTAAATCACGTTGGGTTTCTTAAGAAGGTCCTGCTGAGGGTGGTTGCATTATTCTTCATTATCAAACTGCTTGTTTTTCAGTTGTTGTAATAAATTACTACATTGATCTTCTTTTTGTGGTTGGTGGCACTGAAATTCTCCTTGATGATTTTCTCAGGACACGCTCGTCATCTTTGTACTTCCTGTTGAAGAAACCTCTATAGAGGAGATTTATGTGCTCAGGGACATTGAGGCGTGGCACATGCTGGTACCAGTTCTCGACATTCCTGTGGATATATTCTTCTATGTTTTTTTGAGTGTCCATTATCACCGGGGACCTGGGCAACATACTCGAGTTTTTCGTGGGTGTCGTTCCAGGAGGAGCAGTCTGAGAAGGCCCTCTTGACATAGGTATTGTTGATGTACCGCATGTACTCTCAAAGAACCTTTTATTTGATGGTTCCCATATAAAATTGGCAAAGAGAAGCCCTAGAAGGGAGCCCATTGCTGCATCATCAATCAGTGTGAACATTTGTCCACGATGGTTGGAGAAGGGAGCCTTCTTCATGCAGATTTCCTGCAGGGAGCGGAATGTGTGTTCTGGGATGTTCAGTGTTGGCGTGGTGGAGTCCTTATAGTATACTCTGTTTAGGATCATCTGGATTTTTTCCTCAACAGGGACGTTCATGAAGAGGGGCTCCATATCCATGGAAGCGATGAATCCTCTAGAGGGGATAGGTCTTATGCCTTCCAGGATCTCTGCAGATGACTTCAGGCTGAATCTGTCTGGAACATAGTGTCAGGATGGAGTTTAGCCTCTTGGCCAGTTGGTATGTAGGGGCAGGAATCTGACTGATGTTTCGGCACAGGGGGTTTCCTCGCTTATGCATTTTCATATTCCCATAAATGCACCCAAGATCATAGTCACCAGTGATCGTGGGGAGGTAACAGGCATTAGTTGACGGTCTCCATGATACTATTTGCCTCCCTTTTAATTTTGTCGACCAGGTTCCTAGTACTCTTTAGGAACTTCATATAGTCGGCCAGGATGTTGTCCAACTTCTGACGATGCTCAATGGTGCTGATGATGATCTTCTCTTTCTCCCTTAGCTGTTTAGCTGCATCTCTCAGGCATCGATCAATGATATTACTCTTGTATTCTCCTCAGTGGGTGAGGGTCTCTACCATCATAAAGGGTTAAAGGGTCGTGTGGAGATTTTCAAGGTCCTCGTGCTTAGGTATTAAATCTAGAAGGTGCTAGATTTCCAGGCATTTGCTCAAGGGCCTCAGTCAGATGTAATGGCAGTTGAGGCCCTTTCTCAATAATTCGTCTTCCTCAAAGGTTGTGATGTAGTCGGTCAGGTAGCTGTAGTTTTGTTTTTCTCATGGAAGTCGTAGTTTGCCTCCGTTGAGGGCAATCTTCGTGATGCCCTTGAATTTCTTTTTGGCATCTTTCTCCTCCAAGTGGCGAAGAAAATCGGTGATGTTTCTGCGTTGGTCCTGTCTATGGAGGGAGTTATCTGCAGTTTTATCACTTTTTCCATTTCCAATGGTACCAGGGAGGACTGTTTCAGGGCTGCTGCAAGGGTAGAGATTCTCCCCATCAGCAAACAAGTTTTTCTTTTCATTGACGAGTGCTGTTCTCTCTCTCTCTCTCTCTCTCTCTTCTCTCCCGTTCGACATCAGTTGCCACTGCAGCAGGGTTTTCCTGAAGCTCCTCATGCCTGGATCTAGCTGGGTAGTGGGGTCTTGTAGCCAGAGTGTTGTATATGTAGGGAGCCTACCTTCGTTTATACATTTTATATTGAAAATAATGGCAGTTTTTAACTAATTAATCTTATACAATTGTCTTAATTGGGATATTTGTCAAAAATATTTTATCAAAAATTTTATCTAATTAATCTTATACAATTGTCTTAATTAGGATATTTGTCAAAAATATTTTGTCAAAAATATTCTATTATATATTTTGCTTATATCTCTTTGACGGGTATAGAACCCAAGGCCAGTAACTTCAACAGAAACTTGGTAGCTATGTGGTGTTTTTTTTTGTTTTCTTGGATATGGCTAAAAAGAAACTCAAGGGCATCAACAAAAAACTAATTGCCCTCAATGGAGGCAAACTACAACTTCCACAAGAAAAAGAAAACTACATCAACCTGACCAACTACATCCCAGATCCTGAGGAAAATGAATTATAGAGGATAGGCCTAAACTGCCATTATATCTCCCGACTGAGGCCCTTGGAAAAACACCTGGAAATCGAGCACCTTTTAGATTTCATACATAAACAAAAGGACCTTGGATATTTCAACATGACCAATGCCCTTCAATCTGTTCTGCTGCCAATGAGGAGAATACAAAAGTAGCATCATTGATTGACAACTGAGGGATGCAGTTAAGCAGTTAAGGGAGAAAGAAGAGATCACTGTCCAGAGAGCTGAAAAGACCGCAGCTTTTGACCTCATCAGCATCGATGAATATCATCAGAATTTGGACAACATCCTGGACGACTCTACCAAGTTCCTAAAGATTACTAAGAAACCTGTTGACAAAATCAAAAGGGAGGCAAATAGGATCATAGAGACCATCAATGTCGCCTCTAATGCCTACCACCTCCCCCTGATCACTGGTGACTACGACCCTGGGTACATTTATAGGAATGTGACAATGCATAAACAAGGTAACCCCCTGTGCCCCATTATTAGTCAGATTCCTGCCCCTATATACCAACAGGCCAAGTGGCTAAATGCCATACTGACTGTATGTTCCGGATAGATTCAGCCTGAAGTCATCGGCAGAGTTCCTGGAAGCCATAAGGACTACCCCTTCTGGAGGATTCATCACTTCCAAGGATGTGGAGGCCCTCTTCACGAAGGTCCCTGTCAAGGAAACCATCTAGATGATCGTAGAAAGAGTATATAGGGAATCCACCAAGCCTACACTTAACATCCTCGAACACACCCCCTGCTCCATACTGAAAATCTGCGCAAAGAATGCTTCCCTTTCCAACCACTCTGACCAAATGTTCACACAGATTGATGGTGTAGCAATGGGCTCCTCTCTAGGGGTTCTCTTTGCTAACCTTTATTTGGGAACTATCCAAGAAAGGGTTTTTGAGAGTAGCAGCCAACCCAAATTGTACGTGACACACATTGACTATACCTTTGTAGTTGCTGATTCATGGGAAGAAATAGAGGACCTCTTTCACATCTTCCACTGACACAGCAGCCTCACCTTTACAATTGACCATAGCCAAGACTGCTGCCTCCCTTTTCTCAATGTCCTGGTTAAAGAGAAAAAGGTCCATTTCTCCACCAAAGTCTACACTAAACTACGAACCTGTGTATGTGTCTCAACAGAGAGAGGTATAAATGCTCTACCATCAGCGCCTATGTCAAGAGGCCCTCTCGCACTTTCTCCTCCTAGAACAACACCCATAACAAACTCTAGTGTATTGCCTAGGTCCTCGTTAATAATGGACACTAATAAAAACATAGAAGAATCTATCAGCAGGAATATCGAGAACTGGTACCAGCAGGAGCCGCACCTCAACGTCCCTGAGCATACTTCTAGAGGTTTCTTCCACAGGAAGTACAAAGATGATAAGAGCACCCTCTGAAAAATCATCAAGGAGAATTTCAGTGCCACCAAACCCAAGAAGAAGATCAATGAAATAATTTATTACAAGAACCGAAAAACAAGCAGTTTGATAATGAAGAATAATCCAACCGCCCCTCAGCAGGACCCTCTTAAATAAAGCATGATTTACCATTACTTATGCCCTGTCCAAGGATGCCATTACAGTTACATCTGTATGACCACGATGCATTTTTCAAAAAGAATTTGCTACCATGCCCAAGAGAGAGAGATCTTCAATAATGCTAAAACTGCCTACAACCAACAAATTAAACAATAAGACATTATTCAGAGTATTAAATTATTGACCAACCCACAGACCATCGCCGATTGTGCCTCTTTGAAGCCTTGTATATAGAAAAGAAAAGCCATTAACGAATATCACCCAAGAGATTTTTCTGCTCCCTACAGCTACCAGGAGACTCACAAAGAGCACCCCACAAAATTTAGCTGCTGTAGAGTGGAATTTGACTTCCCCTTCTTAGCACTAGAATGGTGCTCACTTGCAAGACTGGCCCCAACCAACGACTCAAAAGATATACCTTAGGCTAAGAATGATGCCACAAAAATCCAAAGGTAAATAAGCACTGAATTTGACATCGCCCACCTCGTCTATAAAAGCTGATCTGAACCCAGTATTCATCAAGTTTATCCTTATTAACATCCGGTTGAAGCGCAGAGATGGTCAAAACATGTAGACTACACCAGCTCCTGAAGGATACAAAATACCTGTATCTAATAAAATACGAAGAGAACACCAGATAGCTACCAAGCTTCCATTGAAAAAAATATATTAATAAAATATTTTTTATAAAATATTTTTGACAAATATCCTACTTTAGACAATTATGAATGCTGGAATTCTACTCAACAACCTAGCTGAGTCAGAACAATGAATTAGCAGAATAATTGAAAAGATGCTGTATAAGATTAATTAGTTGAAAACTGCCATTATTTTCAACAAATCATGTGTCAAAGGTCTGCACCCTGCATATAGAACACTTTGGCTACAAGGCCCCACTACTCAGCTAGATCCTGGTATAAGGAGCTTCATGAAAACCCTACTGCAGCAGTAATTGATGTCGAATGAGAGAGAGAGTACAGCACTCGTTAAAGAAAATTGTTTGCAGAGTGGGAGAATCTCTACCCTCGCAACTTTTTGAAGCAGCCCCCCTGGGGCCATTGGAAATGGAGAAGATTATAGAACAGCAGATAACCCTCTCCAAGGACAGGAGCAATGCAGCAACATCACAGATTATCTTTGCCCTTGAAGGAGAAACATGCTAAAAAGAAACTCAAAGGCATCACAAAGAAACTGATTGCCCTCATCAGATGCAAACTACAACTTCCACAAGAAAAACAAAACTACATCAACCTGACCGACTACATACCCCACCTCTGAAAAAGATGAATTATTGAGGATGGGCCTCAACTGCCATTACATCTCCCGACCGAGACCTTTGGAAAAATGCGTGGAAATCAAGTACCTTATAGATTTAATACCTAAGCACGAGGACCTTGGAAATCTCCATGCAATCAATACCCTTCAACACCTTCACTTGCCAAGGAGAATACAAGAGTAGTAACACTGATTGATACCTGAGGGATGCAGCTAAACAGTTAAGGGAGAGTTGATAAGATCTCAGCTTTTGTCCTCATCCTCACCAATGAGTATTGCCAGAAGTTGGACGATATTCTGGCCAACTGTAAGAAGTTCCTAAGGATTACTAGGAACTCAGTCGACGAAATCAAAAGGGAAGCAAATAGGATCAGTGAGACCGTCAATGCTGCCTGTAATGCCTACCACCTCCCCCTGATCACTGGTGACTACAACCTTTGGTACATTTATGGGAATGTGAAAACGCATCAGCGAGGTAGCCCTCTATGCCCAATCATTTGTCTGATTCCTGCCCCTTCGTACCAGCTGGCATTCTTGGCTATGCTCAATCGTAAAGGTTAGGCTACTGACACATTGAGAATAGGCAGGTGGTGGTCTTGGCTATGCTCAATCGTAAAGGTGAGGCTGTTGACATAGCAGCCTTACCTTTATGATCAAGCATAGCCAAGACCGCCACCTGCCTTTTCTCAATGTCTTGGTTGAAGAGAAAGCTGCACATTTCTCCACCAAGGTCTACACTAAACCTATGAACCTTGGTATGTGTCTCAATGAAGAGTGAGTGCCCTTAGTGCTCTACCATCATATCAAGAGGCCCCTCCCACACTACTCATCCTGGAACGACACCCACGACGAATTCGAGCATGTTGCCCAGGTCCCCTTTAATAATGGGCACTCTAATAAAAACATAAAAGAATCTACCTGTAGGAATGACGATAACTGGGTTCTATGGAGGAGTTATGGGAGTTTCCATTTGACACGTCCCTGTGTGTGTGTGTGTGTGAGAGAAGAGAGAGAGAGAGAGAGAGAGAGGGTGTAATTTGCTGTATGGATAGTTAATGACTGAATTGGTTGTTGGTGGGTTCTGGGCTGTCCTGCTGGTTCGATTGTTAAGATGGGACGGGGTGAGGGGCGGGGAGGCGAGGGCAAGACTGGGTCGTTTGTAATTTTTTTTAATATTTTGGGGTACAACGTATTCTATAAAGGGTAATTATATAGTGTAATAATAATAATTGTTTTTTTTGGTTAATTTGTTTATAATTTTGCCTGTCTTTTTCTTGTCTGTTCCTTTTTATGAGCTTTCTCTTGCTGTATTTTGTTGCTGTTCGTCTCCTGTCTTTTTCTTCTTCTGGTTTCTATTTGCTTGGATTTTTGTCCACAATTTTTTTTGAGCTTCCTTTTCTTTCTTTTTGTTCTGCTTCTCTGTTTTTGTTTGTTGTGTGATGGGATAATGTCAATGACTGAATTGGTTGTTGGTGGGTTTGGGTGTCTGCTGGGTGCTGTTGATTGTTAGAGTTTCTGTGTTTTTTAGTGTTTTTTCAGTCAGTCTTTGGTGAGAGCCTGTGATAGGTAGTAGTGTTGGAGGAGTCTATTGAAGGCATTGGAAGTTGATTGAGTTTTGTTTTATTTGGTGTTGTTAAGTTAGTGTTGTTGCTTAGAGTTGTTGTGCCTGTGCTGTTGTGATTTTTTGTGTTGTTTGTGCAGTGGTCTTTTGTTGTTATATGTGAGGTTGTGTTCCTCGGTTGGTTGTTGTGTTGTTAGGTTGTGGTTATGTTCCTTGGTTGGTTGCTGTGTTGTTGAGTTGTGGTTGTGTTCCTTGATTGTTGTTGTGTTGTTGTTGTCCTTGGTTGCTGTGTTGTTGAGTTGTTGGGTTGTAGTCCTTGGTGTTGTTGTGTTGGGTTGTGGTGTCGTGGTTCTTGGTTGTTGTTGTTGTTGGTGTCCCAGTGACCTTAACCAGCGGACAGCATAGGATAGCCTGGAGTAACTGGATTGATTGGTAAGTACATGTGTTCTGAGAGTTTTTTTGTTATATGTTTTGTGTAGTTGTAGGTCAATTGTCCTGCTTGCATTCTGTAGTGTTAAAAGGAAAGTGTGAAAGAGGGTGGGTTTGGCAGCTGGAGTGATTAGGTGCCACGCCCCGATGTTCCTGAGCATATAGATCTTTCCTACAGAGGTTTCTTCCACAGGAATTACAAAGATGACACACTCGCCCTCCGAAGAATCATCGAGGAGAACGTCAGTGCCACCAACCCCAAGAAGAAGTTCAGTGTAGTAATTTATTACAGGAACCAAAAAACAAGCAGTTTGAAAATAAAGAATAATCCAGTCACCACTCAGCAGGACCCTGTTAAGAAAATCAATGTGATTTATGTTATTTATGCCCCTTCCAAGGATGCCTTGGCAGTTACATCGGTATGACCACGATGGGTTTTTCAAGAAAAATTTCCTGTCATGCCCAAGAAGGAGAGATCTTCAGTCATGCTAAAACTGCCCACAACCAACTAATTAAATGACAAGACTTTATCCAGAATATTCAAATTATTTACCAAGCCACAGACCATCGCCAACTGCACCTCTTGGAAGCCTTGCATATAGTAAAAGAAAAGCTATCAATGAATATTACCCAAGAACTTTTCAGCTCCCTACATCTACCAGGAGACTTACAAAGAGCACCCCACGCAACATGACCACCAATTAAAATTTAGCTTCTGTAGAGCAGAATTCGACTGCGCCTTCTCATCACTACAATGACGCTTGCATGAAAGACCAGCCCCAACCATCAACGCAAGATAGACAGCCTAGTCCAAGTACGATGCCCCCAGGCATTCATTGATAAATAAACACCGATTTTGACAACGCCTATCCCTCCTATAAAAGCTGATCTAAAATCAGTATTCATCCAGTTCGTCCTCACCAACGTCCTGATGAAGACCATGGAGATGGTTGAACCATGCACACCAGCCCCCGAAGGATACATAATACCCATATCAAAGAAAATACCAAAAACACCAAATAACTACCAAGTTTCCATTGAAGTTACTGGCCTTGGGTTCTATACCATTCAAAGAGATATAAGTGAAATATATAATAAATATGTTTTATAATATATTTTTGACAAATATCCTAATGATGACAATTATGAATACTGGAATTCTACTTAACAGCCCAGCTGAGTCAGAAAAACGAATTATCAGAAGAATTGAAAAGGTCCTGTATAAGATTAATTTGTTGAAATATGCCATTGATTTCATCAAAATATTATTATTATTGTGTTTCCCAAAGAGATTACACTATATTTATATTTGACTCTGTTTGACTGTCTGCAGCCCTGACTGTTCATTTGTTAATGGAATGAAAATGCTCATTAGTTGACCTTGTGAATATCAACTTCTAAAGAAATGATTCTTAGATGCTCAAAGATTTTGAGACTTCTTTCAAATTTGTTGTTTCATTTTCATACTCATAAAATTTTTGTACTAAGGTTGCCCCAGAAGTTAAGGGCACAGAACTGTTTACAAATCTTAAATAATTTCATCTCGCACATGAATGTACCAATATCTGAAAAAGAGTTATTAATACAATGTTGAATGTTTAATTATCATCAATCTTATTATTTCTATTGGTAGAGGAACGGAGACAAGAGGACTGAAATAGCACGGACATACAAAACAACACGCCATTTTTCCCTCAATTTGTATCGTTGTGTGCAGATGACCCCCAACGAGAGACCTTTACGAGCAAATAGGCAAGGGATGGTGGATGCCTTCAAGCACCATTTTATGTGCGTTTCTGCAGGCTGAAATGCTTTTCGTAGGGACAGACGAACATAAAATCCTGCCTAATGATGTCAGCTTCAGAGTGAATCTCTCTCTCTCTCTCTCTCTCCCAACACTCTCTCTCGCTCTCTCTCTCTCCCAACACTTTTTTCCCCCCCCCCCCCCCCCCCCCCCCCCCCCCCCCCCCCCCCCCCCCCCCCCCCCCCCCCCTTCTCTCTCTCTCTCTCTCTCTCTGTGGTCTCGTGGAAGAGGCACGACATGAGTTAGGTTCTGAGATTCCATCTGCGTCTTTTGATCTAAGCAGTGAACTATGTGCCTATTTGATGGTCGCCTATTATGAGTTGCAGAGAGATGTAGGGATAAAGCACCAGACGTGAGGGTTCTTAATTCCGTTCATAACTCCAACTTAACAAGAGTAACATGATACGATTCTCTCTCCTAGATAAAAACCATTCAAAAAATTTCCTTTATATTAGAGTATCGGCTGTTGGTTTGAGGCCTAAGTAACGATTTCTTATGACTTTGGTGGATCGTGACTTGAGTGAAAGGTAAAATGGTGAGTTTCTCTCTCTCTCTCTCTCTCTCTCTCTCTCTCTCTCTCTCTCTCTCTCTTGGTAACTAAGTGTATATATATATACATATATATATATATATATATATATATATATATATATATATATATATATATATATATATATATATATATATATATATATATATATATATATATATATCAGCGTGAAGGTGAACCATGGAAACGTTGTAATTCATTATAATTCATTATTTCCTACGTTTCGTAATAACTTTATTACATCCTCAGGGAATCTGTTAGATAATGAAAAATTACTTTAAAAATTACTCTAAAATTCAATAGCATTTACAATATAACAGAAACAAAAGCAAGACCAAAGACCACTAACCAACCTTATGCAAAGAAGACAGAAGACAGAATGACAATACATAAATAAAAGTTAACTTAGGTATAGACGAATGGTGGAGGTCTGGGTATTTAACTGGGGAGCCAGTTGTTTAATAAGTAATGATTCAAGGATAGGCAGCTCATATGCATTGCTTGTTTGGCCTATGATACGGAAATCACTTCTTTTGATATATGTTTTACAGTTTTTGAGTGGTTACTTATGTTAGAATGTTCGGGATTGGAGAACCTACAGCCAGTATGGAAACTTAATCCCCTATGAGAGTCGATTCTGACCCAGAGTAACTTCCTCGTGAATCCAACATAGTATGTCCCAGAGTTACACTTAATGCAAGAATACTTATATACCACGTTAGAGGTCAAAAGTGGGTCTAATCAATCTTTATATCTGAAAAAGGAACCGATCGTTAGTGGGTTTATTGGGATTAATTTCAGATTAATGTCACCATAACGTTTATGAACAATTTGTACAAACTTTTTTCGAAACAAGTGATCGTGTAAAAAAGGGAATTCGACATAAAAAGCTAAGTTTGGTAATGTACAGGGTTTGGCTACATTAGCGAATTGTTTGTTAAAAAACATACTGAGCTTTTTATGAAACAAGGTCTGTGGGAAGCAATTATTTGTAAAATATCCAGAAAGGACACGAATTTCTGTACCTGAGTTAACTTTTATCAATGTGTTGTCATTCTGTCTTCTGCCCTCTTTGCATAAGGTTGGGTGGCGGTCCTTGGTCTTGCTTTTGCTTCTGTGTGTTTTTTTTTCTGTATTGTAATTTGTAAATGTTATTGAATTTTAAAGTAATTTTCAAAGTAATTTTATTCATTATCTTACAGATTCCCTGAGGATGTAATAAAGTTATTACGAATCGTAGGAAATAAAGAATTATATTGAATTACGTTTTCATGGTCCGCCTTCACCCTGATGTGTCTTACTGGCTGTCGCCTTTCTCTGTCTTTTGATATATATATATATATATATATATATATATATATATATATATATATATATATATATATATATATATATATATATATATATATATATATATATATATATATAAGTCATATCACATTTCCATGATTTGTATACATATATCGAGCTACAATGTCCTTTAATATCTAATTCGCTCTACCTCGGAATTAATATATTTTCATATATGCTTAACCGAAGGGGAATTTTTTTTTTTTTCTCGATAATAGACTTGCCTGGACCTGGGCACGAACCCATGGATCCTTTCAAATCCAGGAACGTCAGAGAAGCTTTTACCTACTACAAGGTTAAAATTAAAGCCCCCCTTTACACGTCTCTTGCTGAGTGATGTTGAGCTTGCTGATAATATGAAATGGCTTGATACCAGATCTTATCAACTCATGATATAAAGCACTATAACTTCTCTTCTTTCCCCTTTTTGTTTCTAGTTCAAGCGCCAATTCACATAAAGACTTTATTGAGGTCTACCCACTGCCTCAACTATGATGTCATTTGACCCCTGAGAAAGGACTTCAGGCCTTCCAAGATTCTCACTCTTTTTGCAATGTCAGTCATGGATTTTTGTTCTAGTTTCTTTTAACAAAGGTTTCATCTCTGTTAATGTATTTAGCTATCCAAGAACGTGAAATGAAGGATGCGCCAGCATCCCTTGCCTCTCTGAAGGTTATAGCCCAGATACAGTAAATACATCTGATTTCCTCCGAGCTGTTAGCCTTGGCTGTATCTAACTCCATCACTCAGTCTGAAAATACAAGAAATGCAAAATGAAAAATAGCTTAATAGAAACTTAGGATAATGTACTAGGAGATAGGTTATAGCAGAAAACTTTATAACTTTCTATTTGTTCTGTGGAAGGGGGCCCTCTAATTTTGAAACACCTGGTGTATAAATATATAATATATATATATATATATATATATATATATATATATATATATATATATATATATATATAGAGTCATATCACATTACCGTGATTCATATACATACATTGAGCTACAAATGTCCTTTAGTATCTAATTCGCTCTACCTTGGAATTAATATATTTTCATATTGCTAACCGAAGGGGAATTTTTCAGTTGATAAGACATTTGTCGGCTCACGGGCACGAACCATCGAACCCAACTAATCCAGGATACACAGGGAAGCTTTAAACCACACTGCCACCACAAGAGTGTATAAGTTTATGCCACCTCTCAACTACAAATATCGGTCGCTCACAGGTGTTCGTTGTTTTGGAGTCGGCATCAACCCACCTCGACCTCGGTAATGTTTTAGTGCTTTTGTCCGCACATAGCCATTATATGAGTCATATCACATTACCATAATTCATATAAATACATCGAGCTACAAATGTCCTTTAATATCTAATTCGCTCTACCTTGGAATTAGTATATTTTCATATATATTAACTGAACGGGAATTTTTTTGTTGGTAAGAGATTTGTCGGCTCACGGGCATGAACCATCGAACCCAACTAATCCAGGATGCACAGTGAAGCTTTAAACCACACTGCCACCACAAGAAGGTATAAGGTTATGCCTCCTCCCAACTACAAATACCTGTCGCTCACAGGTGTTCGTTGTTTTGGAGACGGCATGAACCCATCTTGACCTCAGTAAAGTTGTTTTTGCTTTTGTCCGCATGTAGCCATTATATGAGTCATATCACATTACCGTGATTCATATATATACATTGAGCTACAAATGTCCTTTCATATCTAATTCACAGTACCTTGGAATTAATATATATTCATATATGTTAACCAAAGGGAAATTTTTTAGTCGATAAGACATTTGTCGGCTCATGGGCATGAACCATCGAACCCAACTAAACCATGATGCACAGGGAAGCTTTAAACCACACTGCCACCACAAGAGGGTATAAGTTTATGCCACCTCTCAACTACAAATACCTGTCGCTCACAAGTGTTCGTTGTTTTGGAGTAGGCATCAACCCAACTCGACCATGGTAATGTTGTAGTGCTTTTGTCCACATGTAGCCATTACATGAGTCATATCACATTACCGTAATTCATATAAATACATCGAGGTACAAATGTCTTTTAATATCTAATTAGCTCTACCTCGGTAATAATATAGTTTCATATATGTTAACCAAAGGGGAATTTTTTAGTCGACAAGAGGTTTGACAACTGTATAAGTTTATTCCGACTTTCAACTACAAATACCTGTCGTTCTCAGGTTCGTTGTTTTGGAGTCGGCATCAACCTACCTCGACCTCGGTAATGATGTAGTGCTTTTGTCCACACGTAGCCATTATATGAGTCATATCACATTACCATGATTCATATACCTTCATCGAGCTATAAATGTCCTTTAATATCTAATTCGCTCTACCTTGGAATGAATATATCTTCATATATGTTAACCGAAGGGGAATGTTTTAGTCAATAAGAGATTTGTCGGCTCACAGGCGCGAACCATCAAACCCAACAAACCCATGACGCACAGTGAAGCTTTACACTACACCACTACCGCAAGAGGGTATAAGTTTATGCTGTCCCTCAACTACAAATACCTGTCGCTCTCAGGTGTTCATTGTTTTGGAGTCGGCATCAATCCACCTCGACCTCAGTAATGCTGTGGTGCTTTTGTCCGCACATAGCCATATATGAGTCATATCACATTATTGTGATTCATATACATACATTGAGCTACAAATGTCCTCTAATATCTAATTCACTCTACCTCAGAATTAATATATTTTCGTGTATGCTAACCGAAGGGGAATTTTTTAGTCGATAAGAGATTTGTCAGCTCATGGGCACGAACCATCGAACCCAACAAATTCCGCAAGAGGGTATAAGTTTATGCCGCCTCTCAACTACAAATACCTGTCGTTCTCAGGTGTTCGTTGTTTTGGAGTCAGCATCAACCCACCTCGACCTCGGTAACGTTGTAGTGCTTTTGTCCACACATAGTCATTATATGAGTCATATTATATTTCCATGGTTCATATACATAAATCGAGCTACAAATGTCCTTTAATATCTAATTCGCTCTACCTCGGAATAGATATATTGTCATATATGATAACTGGAGGGAAATTTTTTAGTCGAGGTAGAGTGAATTAGATATTAAAGGACATTTGTAGCTCGATGTATGTATATGAATTACGGTAATGTGATATGACTCACATAATGGCTACGTGTGGACAAAAGCACTGCAACGTTACCGAGGTCGAGATGGGTTGATGCCTGTTCAGCAGATAGCGGATTTTCTGATCTTCTTCAGGGATGAGAAAGGTCTCTCTGGTTCAGCTATCAGAGGCTACAGAGCAGCCTTGGGCTTGTTGTTGCGCCTGAAAGGCTGGGAAGTCTTTTCGTTGTTCAGGAGTTTTGAACAATCTCTGTTCACCAAGGGAACTCAAGCCTCCTGCGTGGGATCTTTCTCTTGTCCTGAGAAGTCTCACTCTATCTCCTTTTGAGCCCCTACGCCGATATTCAGACAAGAATCTGACTCTAAAGACAGTTTTCTTTTTGGCCTTGGCTTTCTTGAAAAGGGGTGGGGAGCTTCATGGTCTAAGTTATGATGTTAAACACACTAGGGGTTGGGGGGTTCTGTAGCTTTCAAGTTTGTCCCGGAATTCGTAGCTAAGACCCAGAATCCATTGGTGCACAATGACAGATTTGCCTCGTTTTCCATTTCCTCACTGAATGACTTTGTGTACAATGATCCACAAGAACTCTTGCTTTGCCCTGTCAGAGCACTGAGATGCTGCCTGAAAAGGGCTCATCACCTGAGATCTAGGTGCTGCAGACTTTTTGTTAGCACTGGTTGGTCCAGAAGGGAAGTGTCAAAGAACACAATCTCATCCTGATTACATGACACAATTAAATAGGCTTACACCTCACTTTCTAGTTCTGTCACTGAGTCTGTGTAGGCTAGAGCATGTGACATCAGAGGTATAAGTTCCTCTCTGGTATTGAACAAAAATTTGTCTGTTCATAAGATTTTGAATGCTGGTTCTTGGCTATATCAGTCCACGTTCACTTCCTTTTACCTAAAGGAGTTGCCCACAAGTCTTTGTATACTTTTTCCTTGGGTCCAGTGGTGGCTGCCCAACAAGTTGTGTAATTCACCTAGTGTCCTTAGTGGGACAGTTTGTATCTTACATAAGATGATTGCATGGAAGAGAGAATGAGTGAGCTGGCTGGCCTCTTTCTTTCTCTTTTTTCCTTTCTTCTTCCTATGGGTGGGTCGAATAATAGACATGTTATATACTGGAACTGGTCTGATACAGGTGAGTAGGGTGGTCTTACTGGTAGTGATTTTGTGCTGTGACTATGCAATAAACAAGTCTGCTATTCAATAGCAAAGACTCGTCTCTCTAGCAAGGGGAGTGAGAAGTGGTAACAAACCTCTTTGGCTAATATGGTTTGTTGCTTACACAGGCAGAATTTTCTTTTGTCCTTGAATGCAATGAATCTGACCATATATAATTATGTTTCAACCCAGACAGCCGAGTTTTTAGATATCTGATTGTCTATTCTCTCATGGGCTTGAGCCCCCTTCTTTAGAACTCACCAGGGCATGATGCTTTTTTTATAGTGGAATGAGATTTTTGTGATGTCATAAACTGCACAAAATGGGCAGTGTTAGAGTAATGGGTTTGATCTGACAAAGCTTGTTTCTAAAAAAGTTACATATGTATGTATACCCATTATAGATCTACTGTTTGCCATAAGAACCACAAAGATTACCTTCTAAATCTATACTACTGTATATCTATAATACACATGGTTATAAGAATTGAATAATATAGAGGTGAGTTCTTTTCTACAAATATTTGTGAGATTTGGAAAGCAAAACAAAGAAAAAAATTAAGAATACTTCTGACACAAGACACACACTACATATGTACTGGTAATTAATGGTTTCAAAAATATTGCTCTAATATTGAAAATTTAACTTCATAAATGATTATATTTGTATATTGTTAATCCAAAGTTTTCTTTATTGTAGAAATATGCTGAAAGGGGCGGAGAGAGAGAAATATGCTTGCTCTTAAGCAACCTGAAACAGTTGAGTGAGTTAAGTAATTAGAGGAATTGAGAGAGCACTCCCTGTAAAGTAAGATATGTATATAGGAAACAAATGATTTCAAACTAATTTACTTTATGCCCACACCATAAATGACTACATTTATTACCCTAAGACACTGCACAGTTGGAGCTCAGTGTATACAGATATTCAGTCCTATGTACTTATGGGCATTAAAGCTGGTAAAAAGAACAGGCGAATGTAGAGATCTTAAGTTACCTTAGGCAAAAAGATGTGAATTTATGTAAGATTTTGAACTAAAGAACAAGTGCTCCTAAGTTATCTTAACCAAATTATATAAAATTATGTAAAACATATAATAGATTGTGAATTTATACTTTATGTGTGAGCAACATTGTACTATTCTGATATCAGGAAACTAGATAATGGTTGACAATGAGTAAATGGTGATGCATATACACATTAAGCTGTAAGTTCATGTGGAAAACTCAGAAGTATCTGGTGAAACTGATCCGTTTTCCACCTTATCTTTGAGAAAATCTAACTGTTGACAACACTATAATGATCTAGAGTATGAGCATAGAACACAGAAGATAACTAAGTCTAAGCCCTGGTCTGGGGAGGGCATAGTATTCTGGTGAGTTCAGGAATAGGGATTCTAATTCTGGAATGTAGGACGGAGGCATCATTCTTAATAAGATAACAAAAGTTTAAAATGTTGAAGAGTACCATTTTTCATGATAACCAGCAAAGTGGTTTCTCATTGTGAAGAATACCACAGAAAAGTAAGGAGACTGTACTCATTTTCTGGAGTGTGATCATAGCTTACAGATTGTGCAAATTCCTATTACTGATGAAGATGCAAGGCTGCAAAACTTTACTGGCTGCTGAAAAGCAAGAGCCCGTGCCAGGACAAGGCTGGCTAAATATAACTACTAAAAGCAGTCCTTTGACAAGTGAAGGTTCCTTATCTTTGGATGATTAGATAATGCAAACTGTATATAGCAACTCTTCAAAATGAAATGGGCAATAACAAGTCCACTATAGATATCTGTAGTTTACATATTAAAAGTAGAATTTTCAAAAGCAGTTAAATTTACATAATTTTTTATTAAGTAGTTAATTAATTTTTATCAAGTAGTTTAACCTGACCTCTGAACTAATTTATTTAGCTTTAACAGGGCTAACCAAAGAATATGTCTTTACTAGTGATAATGTTTACATTTAATTTTTTTAATTGCAGCTTTTTAAAATTTTATAATTGAGTTGATTGAAAATTTAGAATCTGACAATTCCTTCAGCTAATTAGTTTCTAGAACTTTAAATAATATCTAAACTGTTAAGTATTACTCTACAGCTTGTACATATCTTAAGGCGCTAGTTAGACGTGAAAAAGGATATATATTGAAATAATTGGGGTTGATAACCTTAGCTCTTGTCGGTTAGAGACAGGTGCAAAGCAGTGGATTCCTCAAAAATGCTGATATTAAAATGAAGGAGAAAACACGTCGTTCGCAGGATGACGAAATGCGAACACATTCCAGAGATATGAGGTAAACCACAAGGGAAGGTTACTCCAGGTCGTTTCAGGTCACCGAGTACTTGCACTAGGCAATCGTGTATGTGGGAATAGACTAGCGTGTGTACGTTTGTGTGTTCAGTAGCATGCGTGCATCCGTATCCGTACGTCTGTTTGTCAGTGAACAAGTGGATGAGATATAATCATAGTATGAGGATTACGGGGCATTACCTGAAATTGATTGTGTATGAGAAACACGCGTAGGGGAAGGCGTTTGGCAATCCATCGGGAAAGGTAAAGTGAAAGACTTTGAAAAGTTAATTCAGTCTAAAGAAAGGGAGGTGCGATGTGACACTTATTTATTGACGAACTTTAACATTTCATTTCTTGATAATTATATTCTCATTTTCAGATGGATTCGAAGTCACCATTTAGAAAAATGGTTTCTCTAGACTTGTGTTGACTTTTATTGATAAAGGCTATGAATAGTTAGACAGAAATAGATAAGAGGGGCCACTTACTTAAAGGATTTCAGGAAGAGTAATGGTAGTTTAACGATTTTTTGGGGATGTTCTTCAACTCATTTTATTCCATTTCCATGTTAGCTATTTTGGGAAATAAAAATCATATTTTTATAGTAGCAGCACTTCGAATTCGCCTAGAGTTTTGATAATTGATTTTCAGCTAGCTACAGGAGCGGCATTCGAAGAGACGATGACACTCAGGGGTAAATTCATTCCTAGTTAGGAGTTCTCTCCAATTATCTAAACTAGGGTCATTTTGACACTCGTAATACATATGTACTTATAGTATAATTGGATCATGTAGGCATTTCATCAGATATTCAAGGGTCACACGAGTGACCAATTCTAAGATGTGTCAAAACTACCATTGAGTGTGTCGTTCCTTTTGACATGAATTCTGTATTCCAAATTTGGGTTTGATCTGTTTTCATTTGTTATAGCTTGTTTATTATTTCATATTTTTGCCATTTACTGATTATAATGGTTGCAACTTTGGATGCTGTTAATGCCTACAAGGGTAGGAATCCAACATATTTCTACATTTTTATCATCTTCATATAATTTATAAAGCAAAAATTTTATTTGTTGTGAGAGTATTTTTTTAATTGTGATTTTTATGTTTTTATGGCACTTCTAGTGTTGATAAAAGTTACAAATTTATGCAATTTAATGTCTAATACTTTTAATACTAGATCGTATTACACATAATTTTGCTGTGAAAACAAGAGTCTTGTTAGACAAGCAAAATTGGTATGTTTTTCTGGGTGATATGGTTGTAAATTTCATGCCTGATGAAGATTTGGATCAATCAGTGTATATTGCCTTAGTAACAAAAAGAACCAGGCAATGCAGGTTTAAACTTGCTGTGCAGATTTATAAACAAATGATGAAAGCCAAGCAAGATACACTTACCAATTATTGGATCATATTGTTATTCAATCTCCAAAAGAATTGAGTTCAGGTAATTTGTAAACCCTTTAGGTAAGGAAGGCACAAAGTGGTAAGCATAATGTTGTATGCCCCTTTGGTATGTATGCAGCGCTTGAAACCTCCAGAAACTTTGTCCTTCATGTTATATAAGTCTAAAACACCAGTGAATGTTTTCTTTTTGCAGTAAAGAGCTAAGCAGTCATTCATTACTCCTACTAAAAGACCTTAAAGCAATGGTTCTCAACCTTTTTATTGCCATGCTCCCTCTAAGAGTTGGTCCTTTCTTTCACACACTCCACCCCTTTGCATCTATTAGTAAAATTCCCTCCCAATTTAAAGGAAAATAAAAAAAGATACAAAATGAGAAAGAGAAGGGGTTTCGAGGGATAGGATGGGAGGTCAATAATTACAAAAACATGGTCAGCCCTGCGAGTCTAACTAGAGTAGTAGACTATAGGAAACTAATGTTATAAGGCAATACTTTTGCATTATTTCATAAACATCTGAATAGTAGTTCCTCACTCTTATTAAGCGAAATACAACACGATGAAAGCTTCAAATAAAGCAACAATATAAAAATGTAAAACTTAGAATAGGAAACAAAAATAAAACTAGGGATTGGATAAAACCTGTCCATATTCCTAACTCTCCAATAACTAAGCATCAATCATCATAAATATATAGTAATAAAGTCATTAGTAATACTTCTCCCCTACAATTAGCACCACTTCATTATGTGGATTGGCAGATCCGTCTGAGGGAGAGAGAAAAAAAAAGGAATCGCACAAAAATAAATCCAAATAAAATAAAAATAATAATAGTCAATTCTCCTAGATTAAAATATGAAAGATAACACCTTTGAAACAAAGGGAGAGTATGCTTACTTACCTATTTCAGCAGCAAACACACCAAAAAAGAGTACAATTCCATGCTAGTGGTTTTCAAGTAGCGCCCAGTTATCCCTCATCTCCCCTATCATATTGGAACAGATACCTACACACTCACGTAGGTACAGTTAATAGTCCTACCCATGAAATCTAACTAAAACCACACAGTAAGTTTACCTACTTCCGCCCATGTATACAAACAAACGCGACCTGTATGCCCATGGTCGCGGATGCACAAGCGAGCTGAGATAGCAGTCTTCAACAGAGCACCATCTCTCTAAAAAAAGTGATGAATCCCGAATTATGAAATCCCGTTCTATCTCCGTGGGAGCCAGGGATGATAACTACTGAAAATGTTCCGACAACTCGCTTTTTCGATCTCCTGAACTGACATTTTGCTATATTCTCCGCAGTGCAGTAAAACCAAACTATGCACTTGCAAGTTGCTGAATTATATGCACAATGGGGTTCATATTATATTAACAATACTATCATATATATATATATATATATATATATATATATATATATATATATATATATATATATGTATCTGTGTTTGTGTGTGTGTGTACACAAACAGAGTGGCGTTCCTTTATAACGCTACAGGCATGGAGCGAAATCAAGCTTACAAACAAATAAAAGCGTAATCCACGGTCTCAAATTGATTGAATGAACTGAAATTTTAAGTTGGCTGAAAATTCTTTTATAACGAGAGGATGGTGTTATTGTTACATAAAAAAGAAACACTTATTAAGAAAATCAGTCAATGATTTTATTGTGACTCCGTATTTAGATGGGTGATTGACAAGTAACAAAAACACCGATATCATAAATTCAGTGCTATTTTATTGTCTTGAGAATCTAAAAAGATCACACAACAAAAATATACTAAGATGAAAGAAAGATATTTGCTGCACAAAGGCAGAGTTTTACGTTACAAGCTTAAACAGAAATATAACAAGTAAAAAAGGCGCCGGAGAGTTTTCTGTACTGCGTATAATCAAGGCCACCGAAAATAAACCTATCTTTCGGTGGTCTCGGTACAATGCCGTATGAGCCGCGGCCCATGAAACTTTCTGCCACGGCTCCTTGTGAGGTACCTGTCCTATAGTTTCCACACGCACGATCATGGCTAACTTTAACCTTAAATAAGATAGGAAAAAAAAACTATTGCGGCTAGTGATGATTGGAGGTAGGATGATCAACATACCAATTTGCAGCCCTCTAGCCTCAATAGTTATTAAGATCTCAGCGCAGATAAAAAAAGAGCGGACGGACAGACAAAGTGATCTGAATAGTTTCCTTTTACAGAAGATTAAAAGGGTCAGGCAGCTTTCCTTCATCTTTCGGTCGTTTGAATGGCTAGCAGAAAGAGAAAGTTCTTGATATGAGTTATTAGATAATTCAAGCTGTAGATAAAAATGACTGACCGAAATCGAAGATCGCGAAGTGACAATCTGTCCAGTTCAGTGAGTACAAATTTGAAACCATTGGACTCCTTTATGAAAACAGTACTGACTTCGAATCCAAAAAACACAAAGAGAGAGAGAGAAAAGATGCATACTGCATAGCACCGGATGTTGAAGAGGCTCTGTTCTAGTAGCTTAAAACTGTTCATGACCAGAACACTCTTTATCGTGACCCACCCTTGTGGCTACTGCATACCAATACGCCGGAAGACTCGGGCACTCGGGTCGAGAGGATAAATAACGTCGGCCATTCAAGTGATCTCAGAGTTTAATGATTCCCGTTTTCAATTTTAGATTAAATCAAGACAAATATCCAAGATGAATTTCCCTGTGATTTCCCCATGATTTGAATTTCTAAATACTTGTAAAAATGTTTATCGAGTTTCAAGGTTTTCGAAAAAGATCATAAACATATGTCATATAAACAAAATGTTTAATCACAAACTGCTTTTTTCAAAATTTGTAACATGAATGAATATGAATAATGGTATGGGTCAATAGTTGTCATCTGTAGTCCATCCTGTGTTCAAACAATGGAGATAACCAAAACTTTTCACGAGTCTTCACTTATGACAAACAATATTCATAACCCTCTAACCCCCTCCCCAACCGTGGTTATCCCGCGATGAATATTATTTTTCGAAGTCGATATTCTTCTCTTTTCAGAGGTTAATTCTTTTCATTGTAACTCCAAAGTTATTACGATGGGAAAAGGGTATTGAAATAGGAAGGGCTGCTGATTTTGTTGATCTGCCAACTTTTATAACCGATGATCGACTGAGAAATGCTCAAGACGCGTTTCTCCTTAATAGCATTGATTCCTAAAAATGTGGATACTAAAGTACAATGAATGTGAAATTGGAGGGTTGGGCTTATTTTAGATCCCTGCTTTCGTTTTGGGCAATTTAACTCTTCGCTTTCAATTGTACATTCACCATTTTCCAGATCTCTGAAAATGCCCTTTTTGATGCGTGGAATTCTTACCACCAATAAAGCAATGTGAAATACATGCAGCAGACTGTAAGAGAAATGGCTGTTATCTATCCTGCTATATATAGTTTAATATATTTTCATCGTTCATCCAAACATCATGATGATTTTCATTAAGACCTGAAGACGAAAACGTCATAACCTCCCTCATATGTCCTTGGTTGGGCTGGGTAAACTCCTTTCAGAACTTCTTAACCAAAGATTTAATATAAATCATAATTAAGGATCAAAAGACCATGATTATGATATCCTTTGAGATCTAAGACTTCAATGACATCAGACATTTAATCCTGTCAAAAATCTCCGATAACTTGCGCAAGACACTTCTCTTACTTTCTTCATATGCTCCTGATTGTGGCAAACCCCTTATTGATGATCTTGAAGTGATGGCATAAACATTTTGGTTGTCCAAGAGGTAACCGAGACGTCCATTTCCGCAATGCATCGTCTCCCAATAACTGTGCTAATGAGGCAAAGTTTGCAAGAATATCATGTGATTTAGTCTTGGTTAGGTTACCGACATGTATTATACTATGCTCGAAGTTCTATAATTTTAGAAGGAATTTAAGATGGAAATTTTGCTACTGAGAACATGTTGGCTCTTATTTGACTTTCAGATAAAAGTCTCCGTGGAAAATTACACGTAAAAAAATGAGGTTTAAAAGCGAGAATATGTTCTTGAAAAACATTTCGGTATTTTTACTGATGACGAAGAATATAGCTGAGTAGAATTAATCTAAATAAAGATTTTTTTATCTATACGAAATTAAAAACAGTTTTATCAATGAGAACTGGCGAGGTAATGATTATATCTTAGTTTTACCATACCACTAAGCTGATTAACAGCTCTCCTAGGGCTGGCCCGAAGGATTTGATACTTTTACACGATTATGAACCAATTGGTTACCTAGTAACGGGACCTACAGCTTATTGTGGGATCCGAACCACATTATATCGAGAAATTAATTTCTAATCACCAGAAATAACTTCCTCTCATCCCTTGCTGGTCATCGCGGGAATAGAAGTAGGGTTACCAGTTTGATAGTCGAGTACGGAACCCAATCGTCCAGTGAGGATCTTGAAATGGCGAGGTATTGGTCAGAAATGATGAAAAGGGGATTTTTCCATTAAATGATAAGTATCACCAGTTATTCTACAATACCTCAAAGTGAAACTGGGAATAGTTTTACTATTTTGTGACATGATGTATTTTACGTGCAAGTCTTAGATTTAATTTATTATGTCAATAGCGTTTCCATACTGTTTCTCTCATCTTGATCAGCCATTAGTTCATCAAAGCGTATTGTGAAGGGTTATACTCTTGAACTCAAAATGGAATCTTTCCTCATTGAATAGGAGACGTTATTATTTTTCATAACGTTTTGTATCTGCCTCATAACAAAAACAGAGGGAATAAATGTGGCTGTATCTTTCCGCTTCCGAAAGGTGATGATTGATAGCGATAGAGGATATACGTTCGGGCGGAAGTGGCTGAGTCAAGGTCGATCTAATCGGGATTTTCTGATCCGTTTGTCCATCAGTGGCCTCAATAGGTCTCACTGCTGATAGAGGTGCTGATATGTGTGTGTGTGTGTGTGTGCGCGCGCGCGTGTGAGTGTATGGAACTGTTAAAGGATTCAGCTATCAGCTCCTTGCTTTTTTTCTGGTTCAGAACAGATTTCTATTAATAGGTCAGCTTCAGATTATATTCTCTCCCTCTCTCTCTCTCTCTCTTTGAGTGTCACAAATTTCCTCAGGCAGGAAGTCCTTATCTTTACAGTGATGTTTCTTTGTGAACCATCTCTTATCGATCAACAATTTCCTCTTTAAGCTCCTCAATGGCATGGTCGGTATGGTGTTGGCATGCCACCTCGGTTGCCGTGAGTTCTATTCTAGAGCATTCCATTGAGGGGTGAGGGATTGTGTATTTCTGGTGACAAGTTCACTCTCGACGTCGTTCGGAAGTCACGTAAAGCCGTGGGTCCCGTTGCTGATAACCACGGGTTCCATGCAATGTAAATCACCAAACAAACAAACAAACAATTTCCTCTTCCCCCAGAGTTTAGTTTATATACGAATACGTAACAAGGATGAGAGAGAGAGAGAGAGCAATTTCTGGAGTTCCACCATCTGTCTGCCAAAATGGTTCCATTCCCACTGAAGTACTTCGTTAATTTGTCGATCGTAAAAGTCATTACTGAGGAATTAACTTGTTTTCGTGTTTCTTTTTGCAAGGAGCAGATAGTGAGAAGGGCGAGAGGCTGATGCCAGAGAAGGGGTCGGAAGAGAGGAGTTAGAGGTGGAGCAAGATATATTTTATATAAATGTGGAAAACTTGCTCAAGTCAATAGCCAACGTTGTATGTACTTGTCCCTAGAGTTTTGTGCGCTATTCGAACTAGGCTAAAATCTTTTTAAAAAATATCCATATTTCCTTGTACGTTGAAGCGAATGAGATCATGTTTTTGAGAGAATAATAACAGATAATTAAAAAAACGACAAATTAGCTCATAATAAAGAACAGTAACTGTACTATAACAACGAGATTTCAGGATACTTGCGATGGTGAACAACCTCAGATATAATGCGAAGAAATAACTATGAATATTTAAAATTTACAAAAGCATCATAAGCGACCTCATATCTGCAATACAGAATATTTATATGTGGATTTTTAAAAAAATTTTCCTGGGGAATAGCAATGGTAACTGGAGGAACGGTTTTCTCTCAGTGAATTACTGCTGAAATATGCTATCACAATAGAGACTCACATGACCCGTCCTTTTGATTGAAAGGCCCACTGCAATGGTTTCCATCTTCGTCTCTCTTAGGTGGGGACTGGCATTGTGCTTATCCCCCGGACCTTCCTACGCACCGTGGGTAGTATTAAACATAGAGGCATGTCCAGATGAGCGGGCTTGATCGGCGGCAAGCAATGCCATAGGCCTCATATACCGGGCAAACCAGCGAAATAATTCGTACCCGTGTTGAGCGAAACCACCAATCGGTTATAAGTTATTTGGAGCAAGTACTGGAGGTACGACACTGCCAAAGTTGCGTTATCATATGGGGCCCCATAAAATATATAAATTAAAAGGACTGTTTTTTCATAGATCTTTATAACTTGAGCATGACTTGGCATTTAGTATACAAGCAAATAAATAAAAACCAATGGATTAGGTAACTGGATCTAACATGAATAAATAAATTAACATAAGCAAATGCATTATCAATTTGAATATATGAATTTTAGATAAAGCGGACTACATATCACGTATGCGAGCCCTACTGGATGATGGTGTGACTTACAAAAAACTAACAAAAAATCCCTTTGATCAAGTCATAAAAAACTTTAATAGCACAGTGAAAAAAAATCCTTATAGATAAAACAGAACTACTAACTAAATTGTCAGTCAAATTTCTTTCGCTACCTTACCTGTACAGATTAGTCAAAACGCATAAAGAAAATAATCCTATGCGGCCTTGTATCAGTACTGTTGGCTCAATTTCATATAAACTTTCGAAATATATCACTAAGCTCTTGTCCCCGTTACTTGGAACTATCTAAGATTCTCATATATATAATTCTCTAGATTTAGTTGATAAATTAAACAAAAGAAATTTGACTGACGTTGAGTCGAAAGATATTGCAGCTACTCCAGTGTTTCACTTTCCTTCGTGGCTTATACCTTTATTTATGCATTTATCACGCTCCAGACTTCCGTGATCCAGTTTTACACATGCATACACACACACACACACACACACACACACACACACACACACACACACACATATATATATATATATATATATATTATATATATATATATATATATATATATATATATATATATATATATATATATTTATATATATATCCCTGGCATCCCATAACTTCTTCCAGGCAATTAACAAGGATTGGCAGTGGAGATGAAAGTACCTGAAGAGAATCATGCCGGCTCTTCCTTCAACTGGTATAAATATGGCTTGACCTGGCTTACTAAACTGCACTTTGCCTTAGCATGTACCCGTGGTAGTATACCCTGAGGTTCGCCCTAAAGTGACACAGTTCCAGACTCTTCAATAAGTGGTGTCATGACCTACAACTTGGCCCGCCACTATCTCTAACCTTTATCTTGACGCTGACCTGGCTAGTCTCTTCATGAACCTGCTATCCTGCAGCCCAGATGTCTGCCTTGAACACTTAGCCGCGAGCTCCTTAGAAGTTCCTATACGACACTACATGAAGAAAAGTGTTAGACTGTTCTTGGTGAAGCCTGCAAGTGACTTGTGTCCTTCCACTTACGTCCTGGCCCTGACAACGCCCATCCTGACCATGAACTAAGGTAAATGTTTGGAAGTTGTTCTGTTAGTACTCATTCCCGGTTTCAACTGTTTTCTCCTATTTCCATTCCTTAAACAATCCCACCTTCATCAGAGACTTATGTGAACATTTATAATTGTGAAATTAGTTTCGACAAGTGATATTCAATCACTCTACCAACCAGCTAAATACATTTGCATTTAGCTTATTGTAATTTATCATTGGACTTGAGTATCAGCTCTGACTACTTTGCAAATCCTTGTAGTTTGCCTCGTTGTGTACCTTCTCCAGTATTTCAACAGTTCTACTAAACGTATTCTGCCAGTGCTAATCTGGGGTTGAAGCCCAAGATAACAGCGAGAGCAAAGGCTTGCTTACATTGCTCCACTGCATAGTGTTATTCGGTGTAGTTGTCTTAAATTCTAGATCCCCATTTAAGTGTCCTTGTTTGCAACTTGGTGCCACATTTCTCATTGTTATTGTATATAGGAGAGTCAGCACTGAGAGCGCCACGGAGTTGACTAGTGCTCCTGCATCAGATCTTCTGATTACCTTATACTAATAATAATTCATATGTGAACAACTTACGTTTACATTCAATCCCTTAAGTAAACTAGTTTCTCTATGTAAGGTATTTTCATATTTCCTGTTCGTAAAGGGTTGTGTAGACCGAAAGATATTGGCATTTCTCGTCCTTTCATTTTCCTCCATGGCATTACCTTTATCATATATCTATATATGATATATACATGATATATATATATATATATATATATATATATATATATATATAATATATGATATATATATCTGGTTACCACACTTACCGTTCATTAATTGATACTCACAAAAGCCAGACACCTAAACCCTCATCACAGGTACTAAACGACTGAATACTCTAAAGGCAACAGTGATCCCTTAACAACTTACCAGTATTGCAGAAAATCAGAATACGTTCATCAAAACAGGTGTGAGGTAATCTTGTAAGTAATTAAATTAATCAAAGGGCATCACTCCATCAACAGCTTTAAAAGTCTAAGTATTTCTCTGATTTCAGAAGTCAAGTTAATAAAGGAAAACAGATTAATCGCCACTCTACGTTTCTACCTAACATCAATATAATTATATACTGGTATAAAATAAAGAAAACACTTATAAAAATTTTAAATACAAAAATTTATTATTAAACTCAAAATTTATAAGTGAGATTCACAATATCAGGGAAAATTACTGTTACTTGAAAACAAAGTAAAGTTTAATTAATTTTTGAATCAATTAAGTAAAATTAAATCAAAATTAATTTATCACAAAATTCAAGAAAATTAATTCAATCAAAATTCAAAAGTGTTAGGCAATAATTGAAAATTTGAAATTAATTCACAAGTGCTAAACAATAGTAAAACTTGAAAAGAATTCTAAGTAAATGCAATTTAATTCACAAGTGTTAAATTTAATCAAATGTGCAATGATTAAGCAATGAAAATAACTAAGTCAGTTAAATTGTGAATGCAAATGAAAATACAGAAAAATGTGGACAATATCAAAATTTGCAAAAAGTATTAATCACACGGAATATAAAATAAAAAGGCACACTTCAATAAGAATATGAACAAATGCACAAAAATGAAACAAGCACAAAACACAAAAACTTGCAATGTGTAAAAGTGTAAATCTTTTCACTCAAAACATTGTAACTATCAGTTTTTACCAAACCTTCGTAACCATCTGTTATGAGTTATCAGTTTTTTACCAAACCACTGTTCCTATCAGTTATTAGTTGCAACTAATAAAAATATTGCACACTTTACCTTTTTGGTATACCAATTTCTTTCTTTCTTGCTGCAGCTTGTTTCACACTTTCACAAATCCAGGCACCGTTACAACAACAATGTTTGTTCAGATTCCACAAAAAACACTAAATAATACTAAATAAACTCTAAGAAATAACAAATCTGAAATTTACAAAATATGAGTGACCATTCAATAAGTACGAAATCGTTATGTTACTTTAAGATCAAAAGTGCTATGCGATGGAGAGAGAGGGAGAGAGAGAGAGATGTGAATGGTTTGAGTCTTTAAGCCCGAATGAAAAACTTCTCCCTTACGGAAGCTGGACTGGAGATGACACAAAACGTTTTTGGCAATAATGCTTCCAGAACCTTCGAAATCTTACGCAACTTTACATAAAAAATGTGTAATCTGCACATGGCTTTGACAGAGGCATACACATATGAGACCAGTCTGTTCAAAAAAGACATGTACTCGACTCGATCCACCGAAGCAGATGTCCCTTATCTTACTTGATGACAGAATCCCAAAACACATTGAAGATTCGAGCTCGCTTATCAAACGTGTTGACAGATTTTGAAAAACAACTCTAGCTTTGAACGGACAAAGATATTCTCTCTCTTTCTACATTCTACATTACATATATTCTTTTTATACATTATGTTAAGCGAAATTTGAACACACATTTAAAACATCCTATCTCTAAGCTATCTAGGAATCTGAAAAAATGTTGCACAATTCTACATAAAATTTTATACAGTCAAAGAGGGGAAATATGCATTTTGAAAGTAGCAATATATATTAATATATATATTTCTAACAAAAATAGGCTATTTCAGTCATGAAATTCCCTGAATAAAGAATATTTTAGAAGCGTATACAGGCACTATTTCCTTTTAAACACTCCTAACTTTATTTGGAACTTTCCTAGCTCACCTAATATGAAAAGGCATACAAGCTATCATGCAATAGCTATCAAAGCTAATGTATTTGGTAAACCACTCGATTCAGTGGTAGTTGATTTGGCGTGCATGTGGCCTAGATTATTACATCTCTAACTAGCAACCAGCTTTAGCAATGCTATTCAGCTTATAGTTGCTTGCAAAGGTGCTTGCAACAAGGTTGGGGGGAAGGGGGTGATTGCAGTGGGGAGAGACTGAAAGACTTGGCCAGAGGTCGCCATCGATATGATCGCTACGTGGGGATACACATCAGATTATATAGATTATGCAATTCTGACTCTGACCTTGGATTGGGTAACAAATAATATAAATATTATGGCTGAGGGGCCTACTTCAAACTACATAATAGTTAAGTAAACACTCAGGGTTACCTTAATCAGTTATATTTACACACTTTACCATATCAGGAGACTATTAGCTATGCATTGGGGTTTTAAGGGGACATGAGGGTCACGTGAAGTAACTTACGAATTAACACAGAATAAGATCTTGAAGTGAATGAAAGGTAGCCCATTATTCTGGGTTACGGGAGCAATGAAGTACGGTGAACTGGACCCCACTGACCACATGAAGTGAAGAACAGTATCCACAGCTGCCTACTACAATCTTTTATAAGAGATAAAAGCGTCTTCCCTGGGGCACCCACAGGGAAGGTGTTTTCATCATTTCCACACAGGAAGGGAAATGATGAAAACACCACAAAGATTCACATGAGGCTTGCAACAGCCCCGTTTTAAGAAGGGGTAACTCGGGAGATTAGACAACCAAGTTTGCCAGAGTCAGACTGCTTTCCTTGAATATCTAAAAGTCTCTGAGACAGCTGGGATGCTGTAGGGTCCCTTAATGACATTCGGAGATTATGATTGGGTATTCCAACGAGTGGTGTTAGTTGTCCAACCGCATGTCACACATGAGGTCTTCAAGACACGAGGTCAGCGCTACTTGTCCCTTCAACATGGTGGATACCTCATGTTCTTCACCTAGTTTCTCTGGTGCAGTGCTGGTTTTTCCTTGGGCAGGAATTAACTTTTTCTTGGCCAGACACCTGTACACTAAGGTCTCGCAGTCAAACGAGCAAGAGCAGATGAACTAAGCATAGCTAATATTCACCTGATATGGTAAAGTGTGTAAATATAATTAATTAAAGTATCCCTGAGTGTTTACCTAACTATTACCTTGTATGAAGTAGGCCCTCAGCCATAATGTTTATATGATTTGTTACCCAATCCAAGGTCAGAGTCAGAATTGCATAATCTATATAATCTGATGTGTATCCCCACGTAGCAATCATATCGATGGCGACCTCTGGCCAAGTCTTTCAGTCTCTCCCCACTGCAATCACCCCCTTCCCCCCAACCTTGTTGCAAGCACCTTTGCAAGCAACTATAAGCTGAATAGCATTGCTAAAGCTGGTTGCTAGTTAGAGATGTAATAATCTAGGCCACATGCATGCCAAATCAACTACCACTAAAGAGAGTGATTAACCAAATACACTAGCTTTGATAGCTATTGTATGATAGCTCGTATGCCTTTTCATATTAGGTGAGCTAGGAAAGTTCCAAATAAAGTTAGGAGTGTTTAAAAGGAAATAGTGCCCATATTTGCTTCTAAAATATTCTTTATACAGGGAATTTCATGACCGAAATAGCACATTTTTGCTAGAAATATGTTGAGAGCCATATGGGCTTCATATCCAGCCAGAATTCTGGTATGCTAGATTTTTTTCTCTCTCTCTTGCTCAATTAGATATCAATAGGAAGATTATATTTTTTGTTAAATCCTCATACTGAAAGATACATTTCATTTACGGAAGGCAATCTCAGCCTACGTGGCCCTTGTAAGAATGGTACTAATAAATACAACCCATTTAATGTGGCGATAATTGATAAAAACACGATCAGTCACGTGTAAGGAAATTCCTTTCAATTGTTTATTTCAAAAGTACTAATAAAGGGCCCTGTACATCATTTGTTTAGATAGGGAAATTTCCCTTAAGTGGCAGTCATAAACAAATACGACCTTGACATTCATCTCGCTACCTATGCGGTTGCTATTGCAGAAATACCCCACCCAGTAACTTGCCGAGTACCAGATAGATAAAATTAAGACGTATTAGGTTCTCTTTTCTTTTTTTATTCAATTCCCTCTCTCCCACGTGAGAGATTTATTATTTAGCAAACACCCGTATTTGCATGCATGATATAAGTAACAGTTATCCTTTAAGCGAGGAAAGCTTTAAAGTCTAGCATAAAAATTTCCCCTTATGAGCACGTAAGTAATCCAGTTTCCACAGTAGTAAAGTATTGTTAGTTATGTTTTTTTAAGTAGTTTGTAAGGTGAAACCAAAATTCATGACTGCTAAGAGTTATATATAATAATAATCTAGACCACATGCATGTCAAATTAACTACCAACGAGGAGAGTGATTAACCAAATACATTATTGCATGATACCTCATATGCCTTTTTATACTAGGTGAGCTAGGAAAGTACCAATTGAAGTTAGGAGTGTTTGCAATGAAATAGTATAGTGCCCATATTTCCTTCGAAAATTTTCTTTATTTAGGGAATTTCACACCTGAAATAGAACATTTTATCTAGGAATATACTAGGAGCCAATTATTTCTGTGTCCCTGAAGCAGTATGTTTCTACTTTTCCTATTATCATTTATCTTTTGTAAAACTTGCGAATCTATCCCACCAGCTAGATGTCTCTCAGCATAAATTCACCTTAAAAAGCTTAAGTTATGAATAAATATTAAATTCCAAGTTCTTGTGACTATTAATTTCACTTCCTAGTGACGATCAATTCCATGTTCTCATGACAATTCATTCTAAGTCCTTGTGACTATTAATTCCACGTCCTCCTGACAATTAATCTCGTGACTATTAATTCCAAGTCCCCGTGACTAGTAAATCCACGTCCTAATGACGATCAATTCCTCGCTCTCATGACTATAACTCAACGTCCTTATGACACTCAGTTCCAGGTCCTCGTGACGATCAATTCATGTCTTTGTGACTATTAATTCCAAAAGTCCTTTAAGGATGTAAATTCAGTTCTTGAGACTATCCATTGAGTCCTTCAGGGATGTCAATTCCAAAGTCCTTATGATTATCAATTCAGAAGCCCTTGTGACTATCCATTCAAAGTCCTTTAGGGACATAAATTCCGAAGTCCTCATGACTATCAATTCACAAAATCCTCTTGACTATCACCCAACAGTCCTTTAGGGACATCAATTCAGGTCCTTGTGACTAACAGTTCCAACAGTCCTTTAAGGACATCAGTTCAAATCGTCGTGACTAACAATTCAAACAGTCCTTTTGGGACACCAGTTGAAGTCTTTGTGACTACCATTTCCAAGGGTCCTTTAGGGACACCAATTCCAGCCTTTGGAACTGTCAATTCCACAAATCCTTTAGGGGTGCCAATGCAAGTCTTTGTGACTAAACATTCCAACAGTCCTTTTGGGACATCAATTCAAAGTCTCTGTGACTACCTATTCACGAGTATCTTGTGACTATCCATTCAGCATCTGTGTGATTTCCAACTTACGTTACTGGAGACAATTTTCAGTTCCTTTTGGGAACAAACTCGAGTCCTTATCGAATTATTCATAATTTCATTTGCAAGTAATCTTGAATATTTTGCAGACCCAAGGAATAATAGCAGTTCATCTCAAACTAAACACGTGTTAGTGCCACCTTACTGTAGGAGGCACTATTACTTATCATTTCATCTCTATCCAAGGGCTATGTCCTTCAAACCATTAGTTCAAGATGTCAAAGACAACTAGGTCTACCATCAGTGAGGATCATAAATTCTACTTGGAAATGGGGCAATCTTACAAAATTGGGTCCAAGAGAGAGTAGAGGAGGCTAAGAAAGAAATGATAGCCCAGGAGAAGAGGGATAAAGCAGACAGATCAGAGAGGGAGAAGAGGGAAGAAGCATAGATAGAGAGCAGAGAAGGAGAAAGAAGGAATAGCCCAGGAGAATAGGGATGAAGCAAAGAAAGCAGAAAAAGAGAAAGAGCAAGCGGAGAGGGATTAGAGAGGTAATTTCAGCTAGCCCTTCTAGCACAAGGAGGTGTGAGACCCATGGGTACCACACCTCAGCCAATGCTTAGAAATGAGAGTTCTCCCATCAAAAAGCCTGGCTCGACCATGGTGAGGGAGTGCTACAGACTTGTCAGCTTGCTCCCGACGAAGTGGCTCTAATCTTGGGCAGGCACCTAGAAGGAAAGGTGCCACAGCGTTCAATGCCCTCCCGCAGGATGACCAAGGAAACCTCGCCTTCATCCATGCTACAATTGTGAAGACGTTTGAAATCATGCCCAACCATTGGAGAAAGTGATGGAGAAGTCTGCCAGAGGAGGCTTGCCAAACATGGTCCAAGTGGATAGCAAGGAAGACCCCAGCCAACTGGAGATGGCTTGACACCTCAAAGGCCTCCACAGCTGAGGAAGTCATCCAACTGTTCCAGTTAGAGGATTTTCTTTCCTTTGCCCCTCCTTATCTTGCCACACACCTGGTCGATAAGGCACAGAAAATCATTGCAGAGTGTTGTAGGTGTGCTGACACCTACAACACCCACCACCCTCAGCTAAGTTCTTATGGGAAGAAGATACGCCCCTCAAGCCCTATTCCCACAAATTCCCAACCACGCCACCTACTATGTCATCCTCCAAAGAAGCCTGTGTGCACGTGCTGCCATAAATTTGGGCACTCTAGTCATCGCAGTTAAGAAAAACCACACCTCTACCCTTGTCTGGTTTTGAAATAATGATATTATCTAGTTTACTAAGATTTCCGAGAATGTCCAAGTCTTGCTTTCTGAAAAAAGGAGTCCAACAAGTGGTTAGATTGTTATAGGTTTTATGGGCCAAAGTATGTAATTGTGAACGAAACTCTTCGGTATTTAGTGGCAATTGCAAAGAAGTTAACCTGGAGAAGGCAAATTCCAACGCCCCAAAGAATTGACAATTCTTTGTTAAAAAGTGATGAGTATTTTAAATGACACGTCAAAATTTAAAAGGATTGGTGTACCGGATTTTGCTACTATTTTTCGATTAGAAGATCGTATCAATAGGTTTATAAAAAGTTTATTTGACAATAAGATAATTGACAACGACACTTACCAGAATTTGATGAGTACTGGTGGCTCTTATGGAACAATGTATGGTTTACCCAAGGTGCATAAGGACGGTGTCCCTATTAGACCAATTCTTGCTTCCTACGAAACCCCTAATTATAAGATGGCTAAGTTTTTAGTTCCCTTATTAAATGAATTTTCTATGAATAATTATTCAGTCGAAAATTCCGAACAATTTAGGGACAACGTTCTTATGCAAGATTCTGATTTATTTATGGCAAGCTTGGATGTAGAGTCTCTTTTTACTAATGTCCCTGTGGAAGAGACAATACAAATAATCTTAGACAAAATTTTTACCCAACGAGATATTTTATTTCACGGTTTTAATTATGATAATTTTAAGAAAATGTTGCAACTGGCAGGGCAGGACGCTGCCTTTATTTTTAATAATACAGCTTACACTCAGGTTGAAGGTATGGCCATGGGCAGTCCTCTTGGTCCAGTTTTTTCTAACATCTTTATGTGTCATCTAGAGGAACAGTTGCTGGACAACTGTCCCCTCTCTTTTCTGCCGTTATTTTACAAATGATACGTAGACGACACCTTCTTACTTTTTAGAAATAAAGAGCAAGCCGATCAGTTTCTTGAATACGCCAATGTAGCCCATCCCAACATTAAGTTCACAATCGATTACGAAGAAAACAATAAACTTGCATTTTTGGATATACTTGTGTCCCGTAACGAGCAGGGCTTCTGTACTTCTATTTTTAGAAAACAAACATTTACTGGCTTAGGTATAAATTTATATAGCAGTTGCCATTTTAATTTCAAACTAAACTCCTTAAGTACTCTCTTCCACAGGGCCTATACTTTATCCTCCACTTGGTCTGGTTTCCACCAAGTAATCTCATTTCTCCAAAAGTATTTTTTAGAAAACTGCTACCCATCCAAGCTTTTTTTTAAACAATTGTATAATTTTCTTAATCGTAAGTTTGTTCCTGTTTTAATATTCCTACTGTACCCAAGTTGGCATTTTACTTCAGTATTCCTTTTATTCATGATAAGTCCTTTTATGTTCAGTTAAATGACCTTATTCACCGACACCTTCCGGCAGTTAACAGTAGAGTTATACCAAAGAACCCGTTAACCATTGCTTCTCTTTTTAAACATAAAGACAAACTAAGCTCCTTGATGACTTCCAATGTCATTTATTTATATACTTGCCCCAAATGTAAGGTGTGGAAATATATGGGGGCTTCGCGTCGCCTACTAAAAGTCAGAATTGATTGTCATCGGGGAGTTAGTTACAGAACAGGCAATAAATGAACTAATCCTGAATTTTCTAATGTACGTGATCATGCCGAAAAATGTAAACAACATATTGAATATAAACATTTTAAAATTCTCTCATCAATTAGCAATAACCGAATCGTTATATATTAAGAAGCTTGTTCCTTCTTTAAACAATCAAACTACCTCCACAACACTGTACCTGTCTTGAGTGTGCCCCTGTCTCTGTTTTTTATGTCATTAGGTCCTTGGTTCCCGTCCTGAAAGGTAGCGGTCTATTTCTTTCATTCTGTCTGTTGCATTTTATTTTTTTTTATTTATTTTTTTTGTTTAGTGTAAATATTTTTTAAATTGTAAATTTCTTAATTCTTAAATCTTTGTAATATTTTTATATATTATAATTACGTTTTTCAGCTTTGAAAATGAGGCTGTGTCCTCGAAACGTCAGCATGTTTAATAAATGGACAATTACTAATACATGACGTCTCCTTCAGCTCCTTGTTGTATTTGGTTGATAGCAACGCTTCCCATATCCATTTATAGATAGATATATATATATATATATATATATATATATATATATATATATACTAATTAATATTATATATATATAAATATATATTTATATATATATATATATGTAGTATCTATATATAATATATATATATTTTTATATATATAATATATATAGGTATATATATATATATATCTATATATATATATATATATATATATACTATATATATATATATATATATACCTATATATATATATACCTACTATATATATAATATATACCTATATATATATTCTAGATATATATAGAGATACAATATATATATATATATATATATATATTAGATATTCATATAT
>NC_061092.1:49074458-49089458 GCF_015104395.2 Macrobrachium nipponense | reverse complement strand
GTGTATTGCAAGCGACGGTTGAATGCGTGTGTGTGAAAGAGAAAGGGATAGAACGTCATTTATACGCTAAGGGAAAAACAAGAACATTGACCAGGTCGAGAAAGATGAAAGGAATAATGTGCCAGTAAGAGGGAATAAAGAAGAAAGTTGTCTGAGAGAGAGAGAGAGAGAGAGAGAGAGAGAGAGAGAGAGAGAGAGAGAGAGAGATAATATTATGGATTATTAGATGAGGTCCTTTAGTCACCGGGGTCGTCGACCTTCGGAGACGTGGAAAAGATTTGCATCTTCAGGACGTTATACGTTGAACAAATTCTCGACGAAGGCAACTGATCATCGGTTCAACTCCGAGATGAGTTTCCAGGACGCTCACAGGTTCCTGGAAGATCATTTCCATAATGCGTCTCCTGGAATTTTTTGAGAACAAAAGTTGACGGTGGACGAAACTTTTGTTTTCTTCGGTTTACGGTCCAGAGAGAGAGGCCGGCGAAGTGGCCTTAATCTGGCTCGGCTGTTTGATGTGTGTGTGTGTCTGTGTGTGTGTGTGTGTGTAGTGTGAGAGAGAGAGAGAGAGAGAGAGAGAGAGAGAGAGAGAGAGATAGAGAGAGAGAGAGAGAGAGAGAGAGAGAGAGTAAAAAGCAACACGTTAAACAAAATTTACGATTCACTTATGATCGGTTATTTGTGAGCTATTTTCGTCAATAAGGATGTTAAGCTAAGGGCGCGCAGAGACACACACACATATATATATATGAATAACTTGATCACGAAGTATAAAAAACGTGATGCTAAGTATAAATAAAGGTTTTTGCCACGAAGGAAAAAAAGCTCCGTGGCAAAAACCTTTATATATATACACACACATATATATATATATATATATATATATATATATATATATATATATATATATATATATATATTATATATATATATGACCTGATCTCGGTCATTTGTGGGTTCGGGATATGAAGGAAAACACAGGAGAGAGATAAGTTCACGTGCATGCAATGGAGGCCATGCAAAAATAATAATCGATGAAACGTTTAGCACAGGTGTATTCTTCTTAGCTACACAGGTGGCCTTTAACTGTAATTATTACGTTAACTATGCTAGTGCACAACCGGACAGCAGGTTAGACTGTTATTGACACTCATGATGATGCACGTCTTTGTGTGGTGGCCGACGGGAATGGGACTGCGTCGGCACTAGGCACTCTCGACCCAGTTTGTGTGCTGTCTGGGACCCGCTAGCGAACTGCCCTGACCGATGGTGCGGCCTGTTTCAAATGCCCCCTTTCAGATGGCATCGTTATGCAAGAAGCTGATTGGTTATTCTGGCTCCTTAGACACAAAGGCCAACCACGAAGGGATATAGAGATACGTGGCACTCTTTTGAACTGCCAAAGCCACGCCAACTTGTAACGTCTTTGGCGGTTGACTTGTTTTGTTACACATACACTCAGTATCACTTATAACGGTTTCACGGGACTTCAGACTATCACGGAAAAGGCATATTCAAAACTGTATTGAATCAGCTCATATATATATATATATATATATATATATATATATATATATATATATATATATATATATATATATATATATATAGATATATATATATATATATATATATATATATATATATCTATATAGATAGATATCTATATATATATATATATAGATATAGTATCTATATATATAGATATCTATATATATATATATATATATATATATATATATAGATATCTATATATATAGATATCTATATCTATATATGTATATATATCTATCTATATAGATAGCTATATATATATATATATATATATATATATATATATATATATATATATATATAGATATCTATATATTTAGATATCTATATATATATATATATATAGTATAGATATAATATATATATATAGATATCTATATCTATATATATATATATATATATATATATATATAGATATAGATATCATATATATATATCTATATATTATAGATATCTATATATATATATATATATATATATATATATATATATATATATAGCTATATATATATATATATATATATATATATATATATATATATATATAGATATATATATATTATATATAATATATATATATATATATATATATATATATATATACATACTATTATATTTATGAAATTTAAGTTTTTCAACTTCGGCCTTTCTTCCTTCTTTACAATGGCTTCTTCCGGTCTCTGTAAATGCTTTACATCTGTACCACACCACCAATTCACCATTTCTCCCTAAAGAACTTTCAGATATTCTTCAAGACTTTTTTGAATATGTTGCTAAGCTTATGCCCTTGGCTCTGTCCACCTTATTTATATCGACCACACTTGACTGACTATGACACACATAATTTGTTGCCTAGTTCAACAGAAGTGCAATTGATTACTCAAGAAAATTCACACACGCACACACACACACACACACACACACACACACATATATATATATATATATATATATATATATATATATATATATATATATATATATATGTATGTATATATATTGATAGATAGATAGATATAAAGATAGATAGATTTGCATCCGACCATACCCCTCGACTTAGGACTATCTTGACGTGGTGAAGGGACTCTTGAACCCCAGGAGATCCCAGTTATTCAATAGGAAGGTGGCATTAAAAAAATTAATGCCATACAAACCACCCAGAAAAATAAATATAGTCTTTACCCAACCTTGACTCACTTTGACTCCCTCTTTTGGAGTGGAAGTTGGTCAAGGTTCCTGACCTTGGAAAAATACAGAAAAATATCTGCTTAAATGTTAGACAACTATTTATTAAGTAGACACCCTACCTCTGAAATGTCATTCACACAAATAAAATGTCAGATGTGGCTGATAGAAACCACAAGCAAAAACCTCTATACAACAAAATATCTGCAAAATTTCAAAAGAAAGTGATTCTAGGAAGAATCATTTCATGGAGGATATAAGTATCAGGTCTCTCTTATAATACTCTCATACAAAAATTACGGGAACAATTCAGGAAAATAAATGCTACACATGTTAAACCACCTAGACATGTTTTCAAAGATGGGAAGAGAGTACTTGATCCAAAGAAAATAAGTAATAATAGGAGAAAATTTGGCAAATGTAAGAGGTGATAAAAATTTAGATGAACACTTCCTCACAAAGAAAAATAATACAGAATTAACAACAATGAATTTCGAAACCCAAGTAGATATATTTTATGACAGAAAATTTAATATGGAGGAATTGAAATATCCAATCTTCAACAGCAATAAATCTGCTCCTGGAGGTAACATTTTTTGTTTTGGGATGATGTGCCACTTAGCACCTTTTGCAAATTCACACTTATTACAATCTTATAATAATTTATGGCTTTGAAATTTATTTCCTAACGGATGGTGTAAAGCTATAAAAATCCCAATCCACAAACCTGGAAAGGATCCAAGTAATGTAGGTAATTACAGACCAATTTCTTTATTAAGCTGCTTATACAAATTGTTAGAGATGGTACATGCTTAACTAACATGGCACATTCAAGAGAATAAAATTTTGAATCCTACTCAGTTCAGGTCACAATGTAACAGATCTACGTTAGATTCTCTCTCTAACTTAGGAGACCATATGAAAAGGTTTTGGACGGAAACGAATTATAGTAGCTGTGTTTTTTGACATTGAAAAGGCATGTATACTACCTGGAAGTATGCTCTAGCAAAATCTTTGGAAAAAAAAACATTCGTGGACATCTACCTAGGTTTATCTAGAACTTTTTAACTGATCCCAGGTTTCAGGTGAAAATTGATGATGTTTTCTCAAGGACATTTCCACTTGAAAATGGTGTTCCACAAGGAGGAGTCCTTAGTGGCATACTGTTTCCTTTAGCAAAACGATATAAGTGGCAATCTACCTACCACAATAAAAAGTAACCTTTACATGGATGATTTTACCATATATTATTCAGCATCTCGCTTAAAACATGCTGAGCGAATAATCAATAAAACTATAATCAAAATAGGTGAATGATATCATTTTTAGGATTTAGAATATCCATAAGTAAAACTCAAGCAGTCACGTTTTATAAAAAATAAAAAGTGGAAGAAAGGTGAAGAAAAAGGTTTATAAATCAGAAATCTTAGTGTACCAATTGGGCAAACTACAAAATTTATAGGATTAGTATTTGATACTCACTTAAACTGGAAAACCCACATAACATACGTGAAATCAAAATGTAAAAGAGCATTAAATGTAATTAGAAAATTATCAAACGCTACTTGGGGAGCCAATAGACATACTCTTAATGTTCTGTATAAAACAACGGTGCTGTCTATCGTTGATTATAGCTGCGAATTATATGGCTTAGCCTCGGACGCAGCGCTGAAAATGTTAGAATCTGTTCACAATAAAGGCCTTAGAATATGCTCAGGTGCCTTTAGATCATCACCAACCGCATCTTTACAGGGTGAATGTGGTGGACTACCTCTCTCTGTCAATAGAGAGCTGGTAACAATGAAAAGTGCTCTAAGAATACATACAAATGATTCTCGAACTAAGGAATTATTTGGATTAAGAGATGTATTTATAAATAACCATTCACCACCTTTCCCAAATAGAGCTAGAAGATTGTTTAAATCACTGAATATGACTATGCAGGTGCCCTTGATAGTAAAATCACCTGCTCCCAGGACAATGAATAAAATGGGAATTTGTGCACTCCTAAAATGCGTGTTAAAAAGTTACTCATTTATGCCAGAACACCGTAAACAACATACAAAAGAACATATAAACTGAAAAGGTCCACATTACGCAATATACACAGATGGATCTAAATCACAGCACAGAGTGGGATATGGTTCAGTGTCTCAAAACAAAACTTATCAGTTCTCTGTACCTAATAATGTTTCAATATCCACAGCAGAATTGTGCGTAATTGCATCAGCTGTAAAAATAATTAAAGAACACCATTCAACAATTTTGTGATTTTTAGTGACTCGAGAAGCGCTATAGAAGTTATTCAGAGTTACAAACAAAAAATAATCAACAAATTACTTTATTTCTCCATACGTTATATAGTAATGGGAAAATGTAGAGATATGTTGGATCCCTGCCCGCATAGGGATCAAAGGAAATGAAGAAGCAGATAAAGCAGCTAAAGAAGCAACCTGCAGACAAAATCAAATGTGAATATCCTTGATACTGATTATGTAACATAAATAAAGACGGATATCATGATTAAATGGCAATACATGTGGAAAGAAGAGCCTGAAAATAATAAATTAAAACACATAAGCCCTAATGTTAAAAAGTGGAGTTCATCATATCAGCGAGAGCGACATGCAAAAGTAATTCTGACATGTCTCCGTATAGGCCATACTCGTCTGACAAATGGGTACTTAATGAGCAACCCACGTGACCCTGCTCCCGAGTGCTCAGAGTGCAAGGTGTTGTAACGGTCAGACATGTGTTGTGCGTATGCTCAAAGTATGACCAGAAGCGACTGTCAACTTTTGGAAAGAAATCAATAAAGGAAAATTTACCAGAATGTATTGCGTTTTCAGTGGTTCCAATTTCAATGTGTATAGGAACTGATCTATTTAATAAGATATAAATATAAGTGATTAAAAGCACGAAAACTTAATAAATTTTAAAACAAAACTTTAAAATGTTGCTTGACTCATTATAAATTTTAATATATATTTTTAGAGTATATGTAAAGGAGAGGGAGTAAATGTATTTATTCAGTATCTTACTGAATGACGAATTTGGTCACAGTTTTGGCCTCAGGTCTAGACCTGGCATTTTAATCTAATCATTCGAGCCAGCCCTAAGAGTGGTCTGGTTAACTAATTCTATAAACTAATTCTGGCCCAAGTTGTTTTTTAGGTATTCAGTTTAGTTTTGTATTGTGCTTTTACAGGCCGGGACGTAACACTGCCATTGCAAATGAGCCCTGTTGTGTGACGAGGAATATAATATAGTCGTGAACCTTTAAATCTGCCTGTAGAGTTTTTGGTTTCTATCGTTAATCATCGTTTCAAAAACAGACTTCAGTTTATTGTCTGTCCATTTTCCTTGAGTTTATCAGTTAAATAATTCGGCGGCTTAACTTTTGGATGCTATAGTTATTATGAATGATGATGCAAATACTTTATTTTAATCCCAATTTGCTTTATTTGGCATGAGCACAACTTCGCAGTTGTTTTTCCTTCCATGCTTCTGCTGATGTTAATGGGAGTCTGTTGCTGCATCTTTTGTGATTTCTGAAAGTGTTCTCACTGACTAGTCTTGGAGGGTATCATGAAATCGATTTTAGATTCTATATGTTGCTCTCTGACACGAATTCAGTTTGTTTTTCATGTTCATGGTTTTAGTCAAGATATAAAGTTGATTTTATAGAACTCCATATTTCATACAGCTTTTTATTCTCTTGAAAAGATGGTGATGAGAAGTAAAATTAGTATTTCCTTAGGGAGTATTTTTTTACTTCATATCTTAACACAATTTTCATTCAAACCTTCAGTTTAAATTTGAATAACATTCCTTTTACGAGCACCGTAATCATTAAAATACGGCTTAGTGAAAATAAATTTTTCGAACATCGCAATTTTATTGGGAAAAAATTATTAAAGCAACCCAAAAAAAATTAACATAGGTTTTGACGTTATTTCTCTCTCTCTCTCTCTCTCTCTCTCTCTCTCTCTCTCTCTCTCTCTTTTACTTCTTCGGTACAACCGAATTTTCTGTACAGCGTATAATACTGCAATTCAGCCGTGGCCCACGAAACTTTCTGTCACGCCCAATGAAACTTTCAGCCACGGCTCGGTGGTGGACTGTGTTGTTGGAATCTATAGTATTGCTAGACACGTAATCATGGCTAACTTTAACCTTGAATAAAATAAAACCTATTGAGGCTAGAGGGCTGCAATTTGGTAAGTTTAATGGATGATTCAGAATACCTCTTATCATGCTTATTTCCTAGAAGTAAAAAAAAAAAAAAGTCAATGATTGAAGGCGCTAAATGAGTTCTGGTGTTGACCTTCGATGTGAACTTATATTGGGAAGGCGAAAGACATATTGAATTGATTACGTTCTTGCTAATATACTCGCATATGGAGTTAATTTTGAGTAGAAAATGTTCTGTAATCATATGCTCCGTTTGTCTTGAGGGGATTTTAAAATAACTTATCATTAGTGCTGCTTTCACGGGATGGAGGTTGGTAGAGGGAGGTCGAAGTAGCTAGGACTTGCGGCGGCGAGGGGTGTTGGGTGAAGGGATGAGAAGGGAAGGGAATGAGGTAAGTGGATCCATAGTCTTTTAATTATAATTCTTTTTCCTACAAGTAATCTAATTTAAACGATTAGCTACACTGATTACGTAAGTAGTGTAAATGTTGCTGAGCAACATTCATTTGTGAAAACTGAATTCTAGCAAGCATTTTCCTGCCGCCTCATCACAGAATTGTTGAACCAGGAATCATGACTAGGTCTAAGAATATGACTGGTTCTGAGGAATAATTTAGGTGAAGAGGGAGAGATTTTTTGAAATTCCATTTGACATCTTCGACAGGTGTAATGAATAAGCAAGCCTACTTTTGATGGTGGGGGGCCGAGGGTGAGATTCAATTAAGCTTACTTTTCTTTTTATCGGTGTCCAATGAATAACACTGATAGAAAGGGAAAGGGATTAAATGACGCATGCCTTTTTTTTCTTAAAAATCTAAATAATTAATTTGACTGGGAGGTACTTAATTCACATCAGCCTAATCCCTCCACCCTCGCTCTATACAGTTCCACATCCAGGCTACTCCAACCTCTCGTTACCAAAATTCATCATTAGTGTGGCCTTCACGCAGCAGCACTGATGATAACGGGTATTTTATAATTTTTTGTAATTCCCCTTACCAAAAATAATTCCCCTTACCAAAAAAATGAAGCTTTATTTCCTCCATCGTCGGTATTTTTTGTCCCGTATTCCATTATGTTCAGTTGCTTGTTTCTCCCTTCAGGTTCTCACAGATGCTTCGTAGTTTCCTTGAAAAAGGAGGATGAAGTCCGTATTGCTTTGGATGGTTAACGCTGGCTTTGTTGGTTTATACTTACGGCTTCTGCTATTCGCAATTTGTGGAATGGAATATGTGATTTAGGCTTCAAGCCAAGCACTGGGACCCACAGGGTTAGTTTGCGGAATCGGACTTCTCTATGCAAGGAAGGGCGCCTTCTTGCGTAGATTTGGAGAAGACGTCATTATGTGGAGGGGCGTGGCATCCGAGTGGTAAATTTTCGTGAAATAATATTGATGGTCTCGTCTACCGGTATTTCGTGAACAGACTTTCTACGTCTACAGATTCCGTGGTTGAGCTTGGAGACAGTATGCAAACCAAACTATCGATGAACTATATCGGAGAAACCATCCAGTACCCTTTCGAGATGTCAGGAGTGATAGTCTTGGCCAGGATCTTGCCTATCTCATAAGTTGGGGAGTTAATCTGCACAATTATAGGGCGCAAGGGGTTACCGGCCGGTTATTGTTATGTGCCATAACAATAACCGGCTCGTTGTCTCCAATAACCGTAGATAATTGGATATATTGGATTCAAATTCCTCTTAAGGCTTTAGGTTGGATCCTTATTCAGGAGCTGGAATTTTGAAGGATCACTGAGAATGCTTTCCCGTTTTATGACAGAGACTGCGGTCTTGTCACCTTTTCTTATGGTGATATTAGGGTGCTCTTGGTCGACATTTGTATGAATATCATATATCGTTATGGATACTTCCCGCAGCCTTTTGAACACAGAAGCATGGCCATTACACGCATGCGCGCACACAAGTATATTGTGTGTGGCATGTATGTATGTATGTACGTTTTTAGACGGGATTTAGATCTTAGGCATTTATATATATATATATATATATATATATATATATATATATATATATATATATATATATATATATATATATATATATTATATAAATCGGATGTTTCGAAATTAGAGGCCCCCCTCCACAAAACAAATGGAAAGTTATAAAGTCTTCTGCTATAGCCTATCCAAGTACATTATCTTAAGTTTCTTTTAGGTTGTTTTTCATTTTACATTTCTTGTATTTTCAGACTGAGTGACGGAGTTAGAAACAGCCATGGCTAACGACCCGAAGGAAATCAGATGGATTGACCAAATCCGGTCGATAAACTTCAGAGAGGCCAGGGATGCTGGCGCATCCTTCATTTCACGTTCCTGGATAGCTAAAAGAGATGAATCCTTTGTTAAAAGTCCTTTCCCAGGAGTCAAAAGACATCATAGCTGAGGCAGTGGGTAGACCAAGAAAGTCTTTATGTAAATTGGTGCTCGAACTAGAAACAAAAAGGGGAAAGAAGAGAAGTTATAGTGCTGTATATTGTGAGTTGAAAAAATCTGGTTTCAAGCCGTTTCATGTAATCAGCAAGGCCAACATCATTCAGCAACAGAGAGAAGGCTGTGCATGGTTTTGTGGTTCATTTCTTAAAGATTGGGATGAAGCTGACTTTCTCCATGTTGCCGCATCAGATGAATTCTTCATGTACACAGTCAGGAAGCCAAATCATAAAAATGACATAATTTTTGACAGCAAAGTTGGATGATATTAGCGATGACGTGCGCTATTGCCAAGTTGTGAAATTTCCTGAATGTTTGGGAATTTTTCTGTTTCACAGCCAAACAGTTAATGTGAATCATCAAAGAAAGAGGACAGTCATGGAATGGCAAATACTTCAGAGAAACTGAAGTATTTCCTTTCCTCAAAGATCCTGAAAATGTTATCTGTTGAAGAAGTCACATTTTCGCATGATAAGGCACCATGTTTCAAGACTCTTCAGACTCAGGGGCTGCTTCGAAACAGAGTTATCGATTTCTTCTCGTCAAGTGAAATTCCAGGTAGCTCCCCTGACCTTAATGTGTGTGAAAACATCGGTAGTATCTAAAAGGATTGTGTTGAAGTGCATACAGTGAACTATGATGGTATACTAAACCTTGGCGACCTGCGAAGAGAGGTGACCGAAGTGCTCAGGGAAATGGAATTTGAGTCTCAGCTTTTTTGCGATTTGCTGAAATCACACTCCTCAAGAATGCAGGCTGTGGTAAGGTCAGATGGAGGCCGCACAAATAAAAAAATAAAATCGGAATCCGTAGCATTTAATTTTTTCATTCATAAAATGACATAAGGATTTTTGCACTTTCATCATTTACTTATATTTATATTTTAGCAGCTGAATTACAACTCTTCATAAACGTAAAAATTGGAAGGACTGAAAATGCATAAGATTCTTACAAAATTTCTTTCATTGATTTATTTCCAAATACTTGGGGCATTTCTGACACTTTCGTGACCGTGGAGTCCAAACAAAGGTTTCTTTATGGATTTCTTTATGGATTCGTCATCTTTTAGGTTTACTTTGAAAACTTAGTGAGGGTCACCCTCGCGAAAGTGTGGGCTAACTTTGCAATGGGCCAAAACTCAAAATAGCTGCCAGAGGACATCTTAAATATTACTTTTTCCTTAGTTTGGGCTACAGGGTTGGTCAACATATGCTTTCTTTGGCTTTTGGGGTCAAGGAATTCCTATTTAACATCAATTTTATGATCAGACCTTGTTATGACTAGGTTACCCAAGATGGTTGCCTTCTGCCACAGTCTCGGTTATCTGAATGTGTTTTTCTTTTTTTCAGGTGTACTTTAATGCATGCCATTGGTTCCACTGCACTTCATCTGAATCAATTAAAAATACCCTCAGCAATGTGGTAGCCTATCTTTGCTTCTGATTGCACTTTGTTTTTATTTCCAGGTCTGGCTGCACCTTGCGCCATTATGCACCTCTGCTGCACCTCGTAAATGATGTGATGTGATGATGCACATAAGTACCACTTATAAGCTGTTCTTCCTGTAGTTAGCAATAACATAAATGACTATGAATGTGTCCTGAAATGTGGGAAACCTTGCAATGACGCTGAAAATATCTCTCCTGTTAGATGGGAAAGTTTAAAGGAGAAAAGCAAAAACTGGAGTGGCCTTGATAAAGTTGGCAATGTGCATGATGAAACTGACTGGAATGATGGGCCAGATAGTTATTATATGCATGGTTCGTGTTATGTAACAGTATCATCAACATCCAACCTTCAAAAAGCCATTAATTGAAAAGAAAAGCGTTGCTCCAGTCAAATTCTTGTGTCAGAGCAAAGTAATGATGATAATCCAAAGCATCTGCGTTCTTCAATGGGTGGGCCTCTTCATGATATGAAAAAGTGTGTTTGGTGTATGAAAGGCAAAGACCTAAAACACTCTAATCAAGCCAAGAGTAAGCTCTCTATAATCAGTACCAACTCAGTACGGCAAAGGTTCAAATGTTTCAGATGAAATGCAGTGGAACCAATAGCATGCAAAAGAGCACACCTGAAAAAAAGAAAAACATGTTCAGTTATTAGGTAACAGTGACCGTGGCGGATAGCAGAAATCTTGGTAACCTAGGCATAACAAGGTCTGGTCATGAACTTGATGTCAAATATGAATTCCTTGACCCCAAAATCCCCAGATAGCTAATGTTGATCAACACTATAACCCAAATCATGGAAAAAGTAATTTTTAAGAAGGCCCCGGAGGCTATTTTGGATGTTGGCCCCTTGCGAAGTTAGCCCACACTTTTGCGTGGGTCACCCTTGCTAATTTTTCAAAGTAACCTTACAGGTGACAAATCCATAGAAAAACCTTTGTTTGGACTCCACGATCACGGAATTGCCAGAAATTACCCATGGGAGCCGGACCATGCGTCAGACAAGTATGGCCTACTTGGAGACGAGTCAGAATTACTTGCGTTCTCTGATATGATGAACTCCATTTCCTAACTCCAGGTTTTATTTGTAATATTATTTTCAGGGTCTTCATACCATATATTTTGCATCTTTATCTACAATGATTGTTTTTATAGAGCTTATATAGTCACTAATAGGGATGTTTACATTTGCTCTTATCATGTAAACTGCTTCTTTAGCTACTTTATCAGTCTCTTCGTTTCCTTTATCCCTACATGGGAAGGGGTCCAACATATTTCAATATTTTTTTCCATTATTATATAACTTAATGGAGTGAGAACTTAATCTGTTATTATTTTGGGGATTGTAACTTTGCATGACTTCTGTATCGCTTCTGGAGTCGCTATAAATCACAAAATTATGAAATGAGTGTTCTTTGATTATTTTTATGGCTGATGTTATTGCACATAACTCAGCTGTAATTACTGAAGCATTATTGGGAAGAGAGAATTGATACGTATTGTCTTGGGACACTGCGCGCTATTCCACTGCGCTCTGATTTAGATCCATCTGATATTGCGTAATGTGTACCTTCGGTTTATATGCTCTACTGTATGTTGTCTATGGTGTTCTGGTGTATATGAGTAACCTTTGATAAACATTTCAGGTGTGTTCAAATTCTCATTTTATTCATTGCCCACGGAGGGGTAATTTTACTATTAAAAGGCACTTGTACATTTATGTTAAGTGACTCAAACAATCTTCTAGCTCTAATTGGGATAGATGGTGGATAGTTATTTATTAAAAAATAAATCTCTTGATTCAAATAATGTCTTTGTTGGTGAATCAGTTGTCTGAATTTTCCGAGCATTTTTCCTTGTTACTAGCTCTCTATGGACAGAGAGAGTTCACCGCATTCAACTTGTAAAGATGATTTTGGTGATGATCTAAAGTCTCCTGATCATATTCTAAGGCCTTCATTGTGAACAGATTCTAAAATTTTTAGTGCTGCGTCCGATGCTAAGCCATATACTTCGCATCTATGATCAATGATAGGCAGCACCGTTGTTTTATACAGAACAGTAAGGGTATGTCTATCAGCTCCCCAAGAAGTGTTCGATGGTTTTTTTAATTAGATTTGATGATCTTTTACATTTTGATCTCACCGGTTCATATTCTTTAATAATCGATGTTTTTCTCCTAGATGTAATGTGGTTTGTAGACAATTTAATAATAATAATAATAATAATAATAATAATAATAATAATAATAATAATAATTTTTATTATCACAATGAATAGACAATACCATACATAAGATAACACTTGCTGAGGTAGTATAAAAAATGGTAATCAAAATAATGGTCATAACCATAATAAGAATGAGAATAGTTAAAAAAAAAAAAAAGGAATGTAAAATCTATATTGATTATAATCACAGTAATAATGAAAAAAGGAAAATACCAGTAATAACAATAATCATAGCAGATTAGGTCATTTAGGGAACAAACACCTAATTTTCCCATCGCCCCCACAATTTAGATCTTTTTGCCTCATACTTCGGATGCTTTGTATGAGCGAATTGCTGCTGTTTCTCACTCGGGTTAACAGACTGGACATTGTTCGCCTTACACTGATTTTTAAATTGTCCAGGTGTTTTCTGTGAACATCTATGTGGTGGAGTGGTAGCGAGGAGTGTTTGTGAGGCGTCTCAAAATGTTATTATGAACAACAGAGATACGTCGTCTCATAGTCTCCCTGGTGTAGTTCGTACGCAGTCTCCAACGACTCATCGACACTTGCCGCCAGCATGCAGGAATTTGATATCCTATACAACGAAACCAAGACCCAGTGCATGTCGCTGTTCCCGAGATCGCGTTAGCAAATTGCAGAACCACAAATTTTCCTCGGAAATCATCGGCTGAAATTCGGGCACGAATTTCCGTATTTGGGTCACATTATCACAGGACGACCTAAAAGATACGCCAGACATAGAACAGAGGCGTCGTAAACTATGTGCAATTGGCAACATGATTGCAAGGAAGTTTGCCTTCTGTCACCGTGACTTAAAACTGCTGCTCTTCTGCTCGTATTGCCACAACATCTATGGATCCAATCACATACTACATATCAACATATACACCTCTCACACACAAACACACACACACACGCACACACACACACACACACACACACTCACAGGTTAAAATGTAACGTTTCCTTCTTTCAGTACAAAAACAAAATCCATAAAAGTTAGTTATGAGTTTTCCGTAGTGTATGAATGAAGCTGTCTGGACAACGTAAGCAAAAATAAACTCCATTTATTAAATAAATACAGAAAAGAGAGAGAGAGAGAGAGAGAGAGAGAGAGAGAGAGAGAGAGAGAGAGAGAGAGATAAACTATAAAATTATCGAAATTTCTGCAAGCATTTTTCGGATTTTCTTCTTAAGAATTTTCTCCCATTGAATAAAATTTTAGGTTTTCGAAAAATTTATTTTCAGTTAATTGTGTATTTAGTGATTACGATGTTCGTCAAAGGAAAATTCATATTAAACTAAATGTTTGAATGAAAATTGTGCTAAGATATGAAGTTAGAAAATACTCTATGAGGAAATAATTTCCCTTCTCATCACCATCTTTTCAAGAGAATAAAAAACTGTAGGAAACATAGATTTCTATAAAAAAAAAATTAATCTTGACTAAAACCATGAGCATGAAAAACAAACTGAAGTAAATTCGCGTCAGAGAGCAACGTATAGAATCTGTAACCGGTTTTCATGATCACCTCACGAGTAAGCAGTAAGAACGTTTTCAGAAATCACAAAAGATGCAGCAACAGAGTTGGCCCAGATTCCCATAAACATCAGCAGAAGAATCAGGGAAGGAAAACCATTCCAGTTGCGATTCTCTCCAGTTTCGCAGCAAAGGTCAGAGACTCCGGAAGGAAATCCACGTCAAGTACGACGGGGAATAGCGCTGAATGTCCCTCTTTATTTGGCAATTCTGTCCTCGACTCTCGTCTCACGTACAACTGCCAAGTTGTGCTCACGCCAAATAAAGCAAATTGGGATTAAAATAAAGAGCATTTGCACTATTAGATATAACAACTATAGTATCCAAAAGTTGAGTCGCCGAATTATTTAACTGTTAAAATCAGGGAAAATGGAACAATGATTAACGACAGAAACCAA
>NC_061092.1:49006958-49066958 GCF_015104395.2 Macrobrachium nipponense | reverse complement strand
TCTAATACAATAAGGATAGGACGACTTTCGAAATGTATCTGTTATTGAAAGACATAGTACAGACAAGAGTAGTGATATAAAATTTTCACAACCGCAGTGATAAAGGAACGAATATTACAAATCGATATCTTCACAATAACACGAAGGAATCAAATTATTCTTTGAGGATTTACAACATCGATACCTGTTAAGAAATACAAGGAGATCTCAGTGAGGGAACGCCATTCAAAAGACAACCGATAATCCATTTTTTCAGTGAGGGAAACGCGCCAGCCCTCATCCGTTAATAAAATATTCCTCGGAAGATATCATAGCAAGTGATTCCACAAAAGCGCTTCACTGACGCGCATGGGAATATTTCCCTTCATTTAATGAGAAAATGGCAACTGTCAAATTGGAATGTAAACAAATTTTGTCCTCTTCTTCCCTTCAATTTAGATAGAAACGATGCCGCAGCACAACCTGACGGGAAAGGATGAAACGCTATTATTTATGGTTCCCTGTTCTTTCTCCCATGTCCACTTTTATCTATGGCAGTTTTTCTCATTACTCTTCCTCGTCCTGCCAAACGCCACTTTAGACACGTAGCTCTCAAATTTTCAAGATGGAAGAATATGTCTTACGCCAATACGGAGCACCGTTAGCTATATACTTGTAAATAAACCCCTCGTCTCTCTCTCCCTTTCCTATTAAACCACGGAGATAATACATACATAAATACAGGCTGATAACTTGCACATGTGGAAGAGCACCTATGCTGACAGTTGAAGGAGTCGGTAGTTTCTTTATTTATAGCAAAGTGTCTTTCCTGAAGCATTTATTAGTTACGAATTAGTGAAATATTTACTCTATATTCAGTGTGAAAATCCATTAGTGTCACTATATGATAGATTTTAAGTTTGTTATTTTGAAATTTAATCGTTAGTCCTTGATGAAAATAAAATTGTTCATTCGTTATCCATTTGCATGAAACTTGTCATAATTCCTAGAAATAATAATTCACAAAACAATGATTAATCAGTTGACCATTACTGATAATGAAGGATTTACTCATTGCAAAAGCATGTACGATATATAGATGAAGACTGAATTTCTTTAAGTATAGAGGATGAGCACAGACACATACACTCACATACGCGCACACACACAGATATATATATATATATATATATATATATATATATATATATATATAAATACACTGGTATATACTATGTACATATACACACACTAATTATATGTGTGGTGTGTACTTTTGTAGGTGTACACATATATTTGTTAAATGTGCGTGTGTGGTATGTGTTTGTATGTGTGTTTGTGCTCATCCTCTATACTTTTATAAATTCAGTCTACATGTATATTCCATCAATGTTTTGATTAGTAGGGCAGGAAGGAAAAAGCGGTATAAAAGGGAACCCTTTGTCTGGTGAGGCAGAAGAGTAAAATTCGTTGAAGTATGTGGGAGTCGATTCTGGGTCCTTATTCTGGTGAGGCAGGAGGGCAAAGACATTGATACATATGGGTATCGATCCAAAGCCCTCGGGATGGCGATGCAGAATGGAATAAAACGTTGATATAAACGAAAACCGATCATGGACTCTTAGTTTGGTGAGGTAAAAGGACAAAAAACTTTGATATAAGCAGGAATCGATAACGGGCGCTTTTAGACTGGTGAGGAAGGAAGTTAAGAAACGTGCATATAAAAAGAAATCGACCTGATGTCTTTGTATGGTGAAGCAGGAAGGCAATGCTGGGTCCTTAGTTTATTGAAACAGTAAGGTAAAAAAGATATAAATGGGAATTATATCTATGTCATCGGGCTAGTATGGCATCAGAATAAAAGTATTTGGATATATATACGGGAATATATCAGGGGACCTTACGCAAGTCAGGCAGGGCATAAAACATTCACATAAACAAGAATCGCTGAAGGAGCCCTTAGTCTCGTGAGGTAGGAGGGTAAAAAACGTTATAACGGGAATGAAACATTGACCCTTAGCCAGTTGCGGTGGGAGGGCACAAAACACTGATATAACGGGAATCAATCATGGGACCTTTATCTGGTGAGGCAGGAGGGTAACAAACTTTAATGTAATGGGAATGAATCATAGGCCCTTAGCCAGTTGAGGCAGGAGAGCAGAAAACGTTGATATAAACGGAAATCAATCATGGGACCTTTATCTAGTGAGGCAGGAAGACAAAAAACGTTAATATAACAGGAATGAATCATGGGCCCTTAGCCAGTTGAGGCAGGAGGGCAAAAAACGTTAATATAAACGCGATGAAACAACTATAAGCAAAATCTGTTACGCCGACGATATGGTTCTGATTTCCCCATCAGTGCAAGGTCTCCAACGACTCATCGACACTTGCCGCCAATATGCAAAGGAATTTGATATCCTATACAATGAAACCAAGACCCAGTGCATGTCGCTGCTCCCGAGATCGCTTAAGCATATTGCAGAACCACAAATTTTCGGCTGGAATTCGTGCACGAATTTCCGTATTTGGGTCACATTATCACGGACGACCTAAAAGATACGGCAGACATTGAACAGAGGCGTTATAAACTATGTGCAACTGGCAACATGATTGCAAGGAGGTTTGCCCTCTGTCACCGAGACGTGAAACTGCTGCTCTTCTGCTCGTATTGCTACAGTATTTATGGATGTTCCTTATCTATGAACTATACCCGAGAGACCATGAGACATATCATTGCAGTGCACAATTACATTTTGAGACGCCTCACAAATACTCCTCGCTACCACTCCGCCACATAGATATTCATACAAAAACGCCTGGACAGCATTCAATTTTCGTATTTAGCCCTCTGGACCTGACTACTGTAACCACCTAAGGTCTCTGGCTGGAAATTAATTTATGCATTTTTTCTAGATGGTGTATGTTACTGTGTGTATCTTGCATATTCCATGTATTTGGCCCTGAGCGGAAATAAAGGATATTATTATTAATATAAAAGGTAATCAATCATGGGACCTTTATCTGGTGAGGCAGGAGTACAAAAAACATTGATATAAATGGAAATCAATCATAGGACCTTTATCTGGTGAGGCAAGAAGGCAAATATCATTGGCTTAAACGTGAATCAATCATGGGACCTTTATCTGGTAAGGCAGGAGGGCAAAAAACGTTGATGTAACAGAAATGAATCATGGGCCCTTGGCCAGTTGAGGCAAGAAGGCAAAAGACATTCACTTAAACGTGAATCAATGAAGGGACTTTTATCTGATGAGGCAGGATAGCAAATAATCTTGATATAACGAGAATGAATCATGGGCCCTTAGCTAGTTGAGGCCGGAAGACTAAAATCGTTGATATAAACGGGAATCAATCATGAGACCTGTATCTGATGAGGCAGGAAGGCAAAAAAACATTGGCTTCAACGGGAATCAATCATGGGACCTTTATCTGGTGAGACAGGAGGGCAAAAAACGTTGATATAACGGGAATGAATCATGGGCCCTTAGCCAGTTGAGGCAGGAGGGCAAAAAACATTGGCTTAAATGGGGACCTTTACCTGGTGAGTCAGAAGAGCAAAAACTGTTATAAGCGGCTATCGTTCCTGTGCCTTTACCCAAGTGATGCAGGAGAGAAAAAAACGTTGATTTAAACGAAAATGATTCTGGGCCCTTAGTCTTGTGAGGTAGGAGGAAAATTTTTTTATATACATAAGAATGGACCTGGTGAGGCCGGAGGGCAAGAGACGTCGATAAAAACCGGAATTGATAATTGTCTTTTTCTCATGAGACAACAGGGCGAAAAACGTTGATATAAACGGAGTTCGATCATGAGACCATTTTTTAGATGAGGCTGAATGGTAAAGAACCTTTTATATCGATGCTTGTTTAAGCATCGATCATCGGTCCTTTATTTGGTGAGATAGCTGGGCAACAACTACTGATATATATATATATTATATATATAATAGATAATATATATTCTATATATATATATATATATATATATATTATAAATTACTATGTATATATATATATATATATATATATATTATATATATATATATCATTATATATATATATATATAATATGTTAATATAATTTATATATAATATATATATATATATATATACATGCATAACATACATAATATATATATATTTATATATATATATATATAATATATATATATATGTTATATCTATATATATATGATATATATATATATATATACATATATATATATATATATATATATATATATATATATATATATATATATATATCTATATACATACTATATATATATATAGTATATATATATATATATATATATATAATCTATATGTATATATATATAATATATATATATATATATATTATATATATATAATATATATATATAGATATACACACTCCCATACCTTGCTATTCTGCAAGGTGATGAAAATGAAATAGAAACTTTTCTAGACGAACTCAGTAAGTTTGATAACAATATCCAGTTCACTTTAGAGAAAAGTAACGATAATAAACTGCCCTTTTTAGACATACTCATAGAAAGAAAAGAAACAGGATATGAATTCAGCACATATAGAAAGCCCACACATACAAACTCATATATTCATTTCCTCTTTTCACAGTCACGATATAAAAATGGTTCTAACAGGTTTATTTCTTGGGGCAATGAGAACATGTGACCTTGCCAGATAGAGCAAGAAATAAATTACATCGATAAAAGCTTCGATGCATTAGCATACCAAGAATGGTTTTGAAAGAGGGCACTCAACAAAGCTAGAAAGGGCAGTACAGCTTAACTCTCAGAGGATTGCTATAGCTAGATATTAAAGTAATAGAAGGAAACAAAGGTTTTACCTCAGAAGATCCCATAAGCCGAACTTTGATATTAAAAGAAGCTAAGATTGACCCTGCTGCAGACCTGGAGATTAGGTTTTCTGCCCAACAGACTTTTGGTGACCATCCCATACCACTAGGGTTAATTCCATTGACCATCAGCTCAGGATATCGGACAAGAGGGGATTGGCAACTCTCAAGGAAACCAGGACAGCCATCACATAAATGACAGCTCAACAAGAGGAAGTTCCAGAAGACTGCTGGACCTCGACCCAGCCTGATATCCCAAACATCTCTTGAAAATGGGCCACAGATAGGGCCTGAAAGTACTCGAGTGTGGAGTATAATTTAATGTAAATACTTAGAAGTAAACAAGTTACAAAGTGATTTTGTGTTTTTTTTTCAATCTTCAGAAGAAAACTGAAAGAAATTTTTGTTTGGTTCATTACGAGGATTCTAACATCCAGATGACAGCAGTAAGCATCTCGCCTGGGCATGACGGCTTCGTGATATATGTACCAAGATTGCGGCGCCCATGTGATCGATCTTGTGTCTTGCTCACAGTTGAGTTAACTCAGGCGAGGATTAGCACTTCTCACGGTTCTGCACCTGGAATTAAGGTGTGTCGGCAGTTCACTCGAACATGTAAAGTGGATTAAAGTAGTTTCTCAAGAGAGAGAGAGAGAGAGAGAGAGAGAGAGAGAGAGAGAGAGAGAGAGAGAGAGTATATGTATATATATATGTATATATATATATATATATATATATATATATATATATATATATATATACATATAAATTGCTAAGCGTAAGTAAACCGTCCAGCCTTTAATAATTTTATTTTACTAGAATTTAATTCTTCTCATTTTAATTAAAGGTACGGCGATTATGATTCACCCTTACCACCAACTTTCTCTCTCTCTCTCTCTCTCTCTCTCTCTCTCTCTCTCTCTCTCTCTCTCTCTTGAGAAACTACTTTAATCCACTTTCCATGTTCGAGTGAACTGCCGACACACCTTAATTCCAGGTGCAGAACCGTGAGAAGTGCTAATCCTCGCCTGAGTTAACTCAACTGTGAGCAAGACACAAGATCGATCACATGGGCGCCGCAATCTTGGTACATATATCACGAAGCCGTCATGCCCAGGCGAGATGCTTACTGCTGTCATCTGGATGTTAGAATCCTCGTAATGAACCAAACAAAAATTTCTTTCAGTTTTCTTCTGAAGATTGAAAAAAAAACACAAAATCACTTTGTAACTTGTTTACTTCTAAGTATTTACATTAAATTATACTCCACACTCGAGTACTTTCAGGCCCTATCTGTGGCCCATTTTCAAGAGATGTTTGGGATATCAGGCTGGGTCGAGGCCCAGCAGTCTTCTGGAACTTCCTCTTGTTGAGCTGTCATTTATGTGATGGCTGTCCTGGTTTCCTTGAGAGTTGCCAATCCCCTCTTGTCCGATATCCTGAGCTGATGGTCAATGGAATTAACCCTAGTGGTATGGGAGTGGTCACCAAAAGTCTGTTGGGCAGAAAACCTAATCTCCAGGTCTGCAGGGTCAATCTTAGCTTCTTTTAATATCAAAGTTCGGCTTATGGGATCTTCTGAGGTAAAACCTTTGTTTCCTTCTATTACTTTAATCTCTAGCTATAGCAATCCTCTGAGAGTTAAGCTGTACTGCCCTTTCTAGCTTTGTTGAGTGCCCTCTTTCAAAACCATTCTTGGTATGCTAATGCATCGAAGCTTTCATCGATGTAATTTATTTCTTGCTCTATCTGGCAAGGGTCACATGTTCTCATTGACCCAAGAAATAAACCTGTTAGAACCATTTTTATATCATGACTGTGAAAAGAGGAGAAATGAATATATGAGTTTGTATGTGTGGGCTTTCTATATGTGCTGAATTCATATCCTGTTTCTTTTCTTTCTATGAGTATGTCTAAAAAGGGCAGTTTATTATCGTTACTTTTCTCTAAAGTGAACTGGATATTGTTATCAAACTTACTGAGTTCGTCTAGAAAAGTTTCTATTTCATTTTCATCACCTTGCAGAATAGCAAAAATATCATCCTCATATCTCCACCACCCTTGCAGTTTTAAGTTAGGGACATTAACATTAGGAACTAGATTAGTTTCGAAATATTCTATATAGATGTTGGTGAGTATAGGTGATAATGAGGACCCCATAGCTACTCCATATTTCTGTTTGTAAACTTGTCCCTCAAATGTGAAATAAGTATCACTGACACACAATTTAATCAACTCAAGGAAAACGCCTTTTTAGACATAGTCATAGAAAGAAAAGAATTCAGCACATGATATAAAAATAGGGGTTCTAGCAAGTTTATTTCTTAGGGCAATGAGAACGTGTGACCCTTGCCAGATAGAGCAAGAAATAAATTACATCGATAAAAGCTTCGATCCATTAGCATACCCGGAATGGTTTAGAAAAAGGGCTCTCAACAAAGCTAGAAAAATTTTTTACAAAGCAAATGTAGAGAGTACATGGAATAAAGAAAACAAGAAAATAGTTGCCTCCCTTTTATGCCTAAAATGAAACAAATCACTTCAAAAATGAAAGAAAGTAAATATAAATTTTTATATACCTTTGATAATACCGTAAAAAAACAAAGTATGTAAAAATAAATTGGAAGGAGAAGACAGTAATACAGATGATGTAGCGGGGGTATACATAATCAATTGCAACAATTGTGGAGACAGATATGTGGGGGAATCAGGTAGGGGAATAAGGACTAGAATCCAAGAACATAAAAGGGCAGTACAGCTTAACTCTCAGGGGAGTGCTATAGCTAGGCATTGTTGGGTAAATGATCATAGGATGGATTTAAAAAACAGTAGGCTTATATACAAAAGCAACAAAATTAGTCACAGGAGGGTAGTAGAAGTGCACGTATCAGAGAGATTAAAGTAATAGAAGGAAACAAAGGTTTTACCTCAGAAGATCCCATAAGCCGAGCTTTGATATTAAAAGAAGCTAAGATTGACCCTGCTGACCTGGAGATTAGGTTTTCTGCCCAACTGACTTTTGGTGACCACTCCCATACCACTAGGGTTAATCCCATTGACCATCAGCTCAGGATATCGGAGCGACAAGAGGGGATTGGCAACTCTCAAGGAAACCAGAACAGCCATCGCATAAATGACAGCTCAACAAGAAGAAGTTTCAGAAGACTGCTGGGCCTCGACCCAGCCTGATATCCCAAACATCTCTTGAAAATGGGCCACAGATAGGGCCTGAAAGTACTCGCGTGTGGAGTAAAATTAAATGTAAATACTTAGAAGTAAACAAGTTACAAAGTGATTTTGTGGGTTTCTTTTTCAATCCTCGTAGGCTTGCTCTCAGAATTCGTCGGACGCCTGTCCAAGACACCTGTCATCTCTTGAACTGCCCTACCTTAAGCACGTGGCTGTGGGCCTAGTATTATTTTGAATTGCTAATTCACTTGTCTCTCCACACCCTATCCCCCAAAGTCGCCGAGGGGGCCCCTAAAGCACTAGGAACAACTCTCCTGACACAGTAAAGTGCCAAGTTTTAGTCAGTAACATCTCTGTTAGCCTGTTACTGTTTTTCTGTTTCCTTTTCATTGTGCGTTATACCTGGAGTGAGACCTGTAATGGCCTTTGTATATGTGCTGTTCCAAGTTTCAACGCATTTAAGTGAAGTGTAACGTAAATGGTTAAGATGTGAATTACCAGAATCGAGTTCATTTTCAAGCACCCTCTATGCAGCTCCTTAAGTCCTTAATTAGACGCCTCATTCCAGAACAGAAAAGTAATCATAGGTATTTTCGATTAAAGATTAGGAGACAGTCAGCTGTGGTTTCTGTGCATCTTGTGCGCAGTATCGGCTTTCCTCACTCCCTTAAAGCGGGCTTCTATTGTGTTTTCCTTCAAGACTATGCCACATTGCTTCTTCATCGCGTAATGAGGAACTATTGTATTTTTGTCCCAGTTAAGCTAACCAGTCATATTAGTTCCTATTGTAAATATAATTCTTTAATTTAAAATCCCAGAGTTCTCTAATCACCCCCTTTTTGAAGCAGGCCTTCAATTATATTTAATTATATATGTTTTTGCCTGATCTCAGTGCCAGAGGTTGATAATCTTACTGCGTGGATCCTCAGTGTAACTCATTGATTGCGGAAGATCCCCCAAGTAGATTCGTAATGGTATATATATATATATATATATATATATATATATATATATATATATATATATATATAGCTCTATAATTAATCTAGACAATTTTAATCTTTTTTAAGCTGTACAGGCAAAGCTTCAATAAAATTAGTTTATAGTGTAAAATATGTAACTACTTTTTTTAGTGATCACATTACTTTTTTTTTTTACTAATATCGTGGTAACAGGGGCATGATCACAGCAACGTTGCTGTGATCGTGTCTTGAAATATAGGCGAAATCTTGGTGCCTTCACATTTTCTTTCCACCTTTCCTGCGAGGCCTTGTAGAAGTTTATATGCTATGTGGCCATTGTAGTATTGGATGAATATGTTTGTGTCTATATATGAAATGAGTATTGAGAATATAATTAAAGCACCATTATGAATTTTGATATATATTTATTTGTATTTTTAAACATTTATTTCAAAGATGTCCTTTTCCATTTGACCATTTGATTTATGTCATTTTTATTTGTTTGCAAATTGATGTATGTAGGATTCCTTTTCCTCTGTCTCTCCCCAGATCGTTTCTGGCGGGGAACTTATCTGAAAATGGGAACTTAACTGATAATAAGAACTTAACTGATAATTCCGTGGTTATAGTGTGGGGAGACTGACTTTCTAGTTGCTTATGTTATGACTAAACTAATGTTAGTTATTGTAGAGAAAGGAGTGGACAGGTTTAGTTCGATCCCCAGTGTTATTTGAGTTATTTGGATTTTGAATTTTAACTTTTTCAGTTAATCATTTTGTTAAGAACCTGATTTATTTAGTAATTAAATAAATGTATTTTTGTAGTTCACGAGTCTGATTTAGATACCTTAGGTAATTGTGTGAGATTGGTTGAGAGAGAGAGAGAGAGAGAGAGAGAGAGAGAGAGAGAGAGAGAGAGAAAACGAATGTCACCTCAGTGCCTTGCTGCTATAAGGTCATTGCTACCAACATGTTTCTTTTTTCTTTTAAAACTGTATATATATATATGGATATATATATATATATATATATATATATATATATATATATATATATATATATATATATATATATATGTATATATATATATATATATATATATATATATATATATATATACAGACATATTCATCCGATACTACAATGACCACATAGCATGTAAACCTCTACAAGGGCTCGCAGGAAAGGTGAAAAGATGTGGAGGCACCGAGATTTCGCCTATTTTTCAGCATAGGTTACTGTGATGTTGCCCCTGTTACCAGAAATTAGTAAAAAAAATTAATGTGATCGCTAAAAAAAGTAGTTACATATTTTACACTAAAAACTAATGTTGTTGAAGCTTGCCTGTACAGCTTAAAAAAGATATTTGCTTTAAAATTGTCTAGATTAATTATTGAGCTACAATGTGGAACACAAACCCATTCATTAAGGTATTGTAATCTGACTTATCGTTGTCGTCTCCAGATGATAGACAGGATTATTTGACCTTTCAACAGTTAACTGAATTGACTAAAATGAAAGTGCCATTGTAAGGCTTCAGTAAAATTATGAATATCTGGCTGCTTCTTGGGTTAATGAAGAAGGAACAGAGTGAAAGAAGATCAAATTAGTGCATAATTTGAAGACTAAACAAAGCACTTATGTGACTACTCCCTCTTAATGATTATTAAAATATTCAGAATGGTGCTTCACAAAATGTTTTAATATGTGGTGACACGTTGCTCATTTCGTTGCCTTTACAATGGGTTAAACTATATTACAGTTAACTAGTTATTACTTAACCAAGATTCCTTAATGACAGAGGTGTTATTCTATTTCATATGGATATCGTTAGGTCATTTTGGTTCTTGAATTCACAACTCCAAGTTAAGAATGCACATACTATTTCAGTTACTCCTTTACTGTCTATGGTAACCCATTAATCATGTGGTCCTTTTTAAGTCTTTTTAACAACCTGATCCCTGAGATAACGATTATTCGTTCGGTTTCTGAAGTATCCAAAAGGCCATAACAAAACAAATATCATTATATTGAAAATCATTCTATCACTTTCGATATGTAAACTTCATACAGGAATGTCTATATATTGGGTTACACACACACACACACACACACACACACACACAGAGAGAGAGAGAGAGAGAGAGAGAGAGAGAGAGAGAGAGAGAGAGAGGGAGAGAGAATCATTAGTTTCACTTTCACACAGGTCACGATCCACCAGTCATTAGAAACCTTTACTCGCGCATCCATCCAACAGACGCTACGTTGATATAACGGAAATCTTTGAATAGTTTTATTCAGGGGACAGGATTATCTTATTAAGTTACTTCTGTTGCGATAGTATACATTTCGATGAAGTAATGAACACTTGCGTCTAGAGTTTTCCCCTATCTGTGTGTCCCCACCACATCTGCAACCCACAGCTAGTATATAACTCACTTCTCAGATCAACAAAAGCATATTGCAAACCGTCCCTATCGCCCTTCTTCGTCTTGTTCGTAAACTGGTCAAACATTATGTGACTTGCGTGCGCTACTACTCTTCCACGAGGCCAGAGAGAGAGAGAGAGAGAGAGAGAGAGAGAGAGAGAGAGAGAGAGAGAGAGAGAGAGAGAGAGAGAAATTCACTCTGAAGCTGGCAACATTTGATGTTTGTGTGTCCAAACCGAAGAGTTTTTTCAGCCTGCCAAAACGCACATAAAACGGTGCCTGGAAGCATCTGCTATCGGTTCGCCTATTTGGTCATAGGATCTCTCGTTGCGAGTCATCTGCACCCAACGATGCTAGTCGGCGGTAAAATATTGTGTAATTCTATATTTTCTTGTCATATCTTTCCTTTTTCGTCCGTTCCTCTCTTCTTCAAAATATAATAATAATAATAATAATAATAGCTCTCAATTGTGCATTCATTTGCCCGTTACCGTTATTGTTAATTGCGAGAATAAATATTTTGATATTTGTAATCTGTTTTGTGATTTGATTTTTCAGCTTTAAAAGTAAACTTAGCATTGTTATTTTAGCATTACTGGCATTCTTTATCACTATAAGGAAGATACAACAAACATGAAGAAATCTAAGAGCCTAATCTTCCACCTGTCATCTCGAAAAACTAACACTCTCAAGGTTGCCCAAAGAATATTTTGATTCCATTAAAATCCGTTTGTATAACCCTGCTATAGGACTAACGAGCAAATGAATAGACAAACAGATGGTCAAACAGATTCAAATATATGACAATCTCCTCAGCAAATATAATACTGTTACGATAACCAGGAGGGCGCCCTAATGGCGATAACTACCGAAGCTTGAAGTTAAACTATCATATGGTTAACATCATTTAAATGTTAATTTATGATATTTAAAAAAAAAATCTTGTGTGGGACGAAATTTACAAATGTATCTGAAATCATTTTTCTTTTATCTTCAATACTTTTTGAGAATGAATTCATCAGTTGGCATATAAGGGGTTCCAGGTCATTGGTGGAAGAGGAGCTAAATTCTGATTGGCTGTTAGAGGAGTAGTACCCTTGACTGAAGTCTTCTAGGAGTTCATTGTTGCACCCACCTCCACATGAGGACGTTGGAGGTCACTCACGTCGAATGAAGGTGGCTCCTGATTGGTCTGCTCACTCAGATCAGTGGTATCAGCAGTCGATATTCTTCATGCCACTGTTGGGAGGAAAAAAGTTTCCTGGATGGTATAAAGGATAGACTTTTCCTTTCCGATATGTAGAGCTTCCAGGAAATAAAGGCAGCAATGCGGAGCAGCGTGTAAGGGCATGACGGAGGGCATCCACCACGGACTTCTTATACCTGTCTGGGCATTCATTAGGACTGTTTAGGCAAAGGAACATGTTCACAGGATTTTTTATAGACTGTGGCGGTATAACCTGTCAGAGTCTGCAACACATGGACATCCTGGGAGGGGAAAATGCCATCTGAGAGAGAGAGGGAGAACGAAGCATTATTCAAAAGTCGTTTTTAATATTTCCAAGTCCTTTTCATTACTCACTCTTACGAAAATGTCATCTATACATTTATAGACTGTATTCAGGAGGGCAGGGGATCTTATCAAAAGCCATTTCTATGATGATACTTACGTAGAAATTGGTGGATAAAACTCCTAAAGGGGATCCCATTGCCACATTGTGAACTTGGCAGTAAATTTGCCCTTTATGCCTTTCAAAGGGGTTGTTCATAGTCCATGTGTCCTCACAGTTATACATTATCCAGGATATATGCAATGGTCTTATTGACATGGATGCTGGTTAAGAGACTATCAACATGCAAAGAGGGGAGGATATGTGTAGGAGAATCTTGAAATTTATGTAAAAAGTATGTAGCCAACCAGAATCAATACCTGTCAGGGATGTGCTAATTCATTGTATGACACACTGACAGCTTATACTACCCCAATGAATAAAATGCTTGTGAAACTGGGCCTCTACCTAAATAATTATAGCAAATGCCCAAATTTGTATAAGAAATCTGCAGTGAATGTCTTTATTCATCGTGCCCTCAAACAATCCTCCACATGGAGAGACACTATGGACGAGATCAATAGGTTGGCACAAATGCTGATATATAATAATTTCTACATTATCTTAGTCAGATGGCAAACTGGGATATCCATGAATAATTGGCATAATGAAATCCTGACCAGCACTGATAACAACCAAAGTGGTCCTTGAAAACTCCATTACAAGTATTGTATAAGCCAAAAATACTTAAGAAGAGAAGAAGCCATTCTGAAAAATAATCCTTGAAACTGTCTCCCATACTGCAGAAAGTTTAGATCAATCTTATAACTTACCATAAGAATATGAAGACCGTTCAGCTACATTTTTGAAGAGAAGCAGAATTATCTTTGAATTTACATACCCAGTGGAATGTCATCACTTGTATACTGAGGAGACCACCACCAAACTCTATAAACATTTCTCCTGCCAAATTTAAGACGAAGCCATCTCCAGTCATTACTAACAAAACAAAATAAAATGCCTGAAAGAGTAGAGCTAATAAGAGGCACTAAAATTATAGACCAAACACCACACTGCCAACACGTAAACACTCTCAAGGTACTACATATACCGCAAAAAAAAAATCTAGCATAAACTCAGTAAAAGAAACTAAACTTTTCCCCACTGTTATAAAGAGAAATGTATGATATCAGCTGATACCTAATTTTGTGCCAAGCACTGATGAGAAGAAGAAAAAGGGTGAGAAAACACCACTATCTCCATTTTACCCATATGGACAATCATACTAGTTAGAAGTGGGGGGTACATCAACCAACACCATCTCCAGCCAACCCCAAGAATATTGTAAGGGTTCCAGGACCAAGCGCAACAGTATTAACACACAGCCAATCAAAATTCATTATACCAGTCGACCCATCAACTGTAAACCACTTGTCTATTGTATATACATGTGTATCATGTCTTAATATTATGAACTGACCAAAGTTATTTCCCATGTTTCTCAGGTACTATAAACAGTAAAACTAACTGGAAATCCTGCATCACTGTTGTTGGCAAGTCTATCAACTCACACGTGGTAAAGCTGTGGAGATGTTTTAGCAGGGTATGTCATCAGTAAACCTTATCTTGACCATTAAAGTGATGCATACTGTTGCAAAACACTTTGTGGATAGAGCAAGAACTGTTCTCATTCAAGCAACTCAACTCCATCTAACTCCAATGGAACCCATCAGGAATGCAGCCATAATGGCTGTCTGCACCACACCTTATGATATGGATGCACCCTTAATTTTGAAAGCAAGGTTAGTCCATCCATGGTGAAGAGTGTATCCATATCATAAGGTGAGGTGCAGACAACCTGGTTCCAATCTGATCACCTTCAGTATGATACGACACATGGGTAGCCTCATAAAATCTGCGTAGCTCATGCAAGTAAATAACATATACATATGTGCAACAAGGTCTAGTTTGGTGTTGTCTAAATAATAATAAAAAAAGGAAACTTGGTAACATGAGCCTTAACGGGTGACTGGTAACCTATCTTAGAAATAAAACTGAAACCAGCATCTCTGCTACTATCTCAAAAACATAAAATCTGGGGCTAGACCAAACTCCAAGATACAAAAATAGAACTTTTATTTCCCCAAAAAACTAATATAATAACAAAAAGAAATGAATTGAAACAAAACAAACATGAAGTGTAATCACTTCTAGTGAAAAGAAAAGTAGTCTCAAATGAATACTCCACACCATTTCCGACCAAGATAAATTAATTCACATAATTATCACTATTTTCCCCAAACTCAGAAATGTAAACATGTCTGTCAATAAAAGTCAGAATTCCCATTTTGGCAACATTGAATCCACCTGAGGGAAAAGAATCATAATCTTCAGAAGTAAGAATAAAAATGGATGAGTATAAAATAATGGGAATAAAAATAAAATATGTTTCTGTATACATGAGAGAAAAAGAAACTGATTGGAAACTCAATTATTTTTTCACTGCACTGCGGTTTCTCTCGGCACTTGTAAATTATTCAGTGTTCCGCTACAGTCTTTCTAGTTTTACCTTGTGTCGACCTCCCCGTGCACCTTCCTATGGCTACCCCACTGAAAAGTCACTTAAAAATGTCTGCTGTATAATGAATAATGTCTGGTCAGTTATTTCATTATAGTTCCACTCTCACGAGTCCTGTATTCGTACATACGAATGAACCAAATCCTTCTATAAGGTTCTTTTGCACACACCCTGAATACAAATGGACTAACGCAAGCATTCCCGGGATTTCTGTTCACATTCTTTCATTACATCCCAATCAGGTAATAATCATCACTCGGTCCACCCATTGGGTCAGATTTGTGCACACGCGCTCACGTCTCCACAATTCGATGTTTTACTATGTCAGCATCTGCCAAACATCCACAAGAAATATTTGCGGAACCCTCAGTTGATATCACATCACAAAGCTTTTTCCACAACACATGGCTGCTAGATGAAAATTCAAATTGAGTTCGTTGCTCTCTATATTCAAAATTCTTAACTACCCTTTAAATGCAGGTAGCATGGCTCAGCCACCACCGCATGTATACTGGCACTATACTGGTACTAGTTCATAGTTCCACATAATTTATTTTGCCACGTGAGTCAAGATGATTTCCAACACTGGTTTCTTCCTACCCCATCGGCTCCATCCAAGTTTAATGGCCCCGGCAATGCGCAGTGTGACCATTCGTCCTCTTCGTTGTCCTCTGGTGGAGAAATCGTAGCTGCCTCCTCTGTTGCTGGAACTTGAATATTCCAAGATTCCCTTACAAGTGCTTCCAGCACCCATCTCTAAGAAGTATCGTAGATCCTCCTGTTTAGTCATAGAAAACATTCTGAGGTGACTCCACACGAGCCATCGAAGATTTGGCGGTCCCTAGTAGTAGAAGTGAGTCAGTGACCTTGTCACCCATGGTGAAGACCATAAATATGGCGCAGTAGGTACTTAAGTTGTTCCACTGTCGCCCCTTGGGAATTCTCTTAAACCATTGTGTTAATGTTTCATCAAGAGCAAGTTCTAACTTACACACTGACAAGTCTATGTTCTTTAGAATGAAAATCCTCATTGTTAATTACTAAGAATTGAAATTCCTTACCCAAAATTAACATTGTCTCTATCTACTGACCCCTTGAAAGTGCTGAGAAAAGACTTTTATCACTAACTGGCACCTCAACAACTAACCCCTTGTCTGACAAGTATACTTTCAAACCCTGTAATATCTATATAACTGATCTCCAGTAATATGATGCCTGAACCCCCATCCAAGTCAGTTGCAACCCATGCATGCATGACCTCCTTAATTCCTAATAATGAAACGTCATCATCTAAAATGCTAGAAAGAAGAAAACCCTATGCGTATCCAAACTCCAAAGGAAAATATCAACCTTAGTCTCATTTAGGGCACCTCTCAACGTCGTCAGTACCACATAAGCTAATTATTCCAAAATCAGTTATAAGATGATCAAAAGCCAGACCCCATGCCAGCACAAGGCTAGCTTACTGTAAAACAACAATAACAACTTATCTTAATTAATTCATCCACTTTAATCTCTTAACTGATGGTCACCAAGGCGCGAGTTGTTATATATCAGATAAAATTAGACTACTATAATAGTACATCTTTACATGTCCTTAAGAAACTGTGGACAAGATAATACTGTACTTCAGCTCCTATTTACACTAGAATCATGTGTAAAACCACTTTTCTAATGTTTTGTGGGCAAGGATTCCATTTCTGATGCCATTTAGCTGTTTCAAGGTTATTTACAGGGTCAAAGGTCCAATTTAAGGGAAAATTAAACACAAATTACACTAAAATGCACTTGAATATATATAGACAGATGATGTTGGGTTCTGGGCCCATGTGTTAGGCATCTTTCCAGTTCTTTCACACGTTGTTGTCCCTATCTACAAGGAATTTGATTAGTGTTGAAACTGTCCTTACAAAATATAAAAGGTGTAGCAGTATATAATCATAATTATGATAAGATACCAGCTTAAAGATACTCTTGTAGTACTATATAACTGTGTTCTGGTCCATCAAAATTATTTCCTTTACTTTAGTTTTATAAATTATAGTTGTGATTTCAGTGGATACAAATTACAAAATTTCCACAATAAAAATTACAACTTAAAATTTTATTTATCAGTACCAAACCCATTATCTGGCATATAGTATTAAGTGTGAACATAAACTGAAATGATCCAATTATATGTTTGATACTAACACATGCATGTGATATGTACCTTTACATTGAAAAAATCAAAGATTAGAAAGTCAACATTGATTAAAAGTTGTAAAAAGATTTAAAAAAATATGATTCAACTATGTATGTGATTTCCTAACAACAGAACAGATCAGATTGCCATGTCATTGTTTAAGCAGCCTCCTTCAATCTTGCACAGTAGCCCACAGTGAATTCCAGCTCAATTGCACTTGCAGTTGCCCTTGCATGCAACCAAGCACCCACAGTGGAGTAGCAGTGTGCATCCATGGCTGGCATCTGGTAGACTGGTCCAGTATGGCATCCATACCTTTGTTCTTGCATTCCTTTCCCAGCCCCATTCACTTGCATTTTGAATGTGGGGACTTCTGTAGAGCGACTGCTTCCAGACGAAAGCTGCAACAAGCAGTGGATGTTTTATATGTTGGAACAAGGCATGCTGGGTTGGTGGGATGCATTTAAATGCTTTAAGGCTATGTGTGAACATCTGCTGTCTTGCTTTATTGACACAGTTTGTACTGCACATTTTACTGTACATCAGCACAGTGAAGCGTTCCAGACAGCTCATGTGCAGTGAGTCAAGTGTGATGGCTATGAAAGTTTATGTGACCTCAGGAAATTTGGCTCATGTATTCCAGGCAGTCTTTTTTCCTATGCCAAACACTGCAGATGTTACATCACATCCCGTGTATGCATGGAAGAAGAGCAGCGCCTAGCAGCGTTGAGTTCCCAGTTGTTGAGAGATGTGGTGGATTGGGATTTCTTTGAATGTCTTGCCAGATTCAAATCCAACCAATGGCTCAGTCAGACCAAGCTCATGGAAGTGATATATAGTCAGAATGACCACATCAGTGTCCACTGTCCTCAGGTATGCCTTTGTGTGACCTTGCTCAGCAGCATGGTGCAAATGAAGCATCATTTGTGTGTCAGCTTCTTCTTGTTGGCATGAAGACAGAGCTGATAGATTCATTGGTTGGTTGCTGAGTACAAGTTCAGCCTTTGTGGTGAGGAGATGATACCTTGCACCAGTAGTTTCTGGGGCCAGTTACTCACTGAGGAACTGAAACAGATGATCTTTGTTGTGAGACTCCTTTAGGAACTTCTGCCAGTCAGCCCCCTTTGGTATAGATATGTTGGCTGAGACTCTAGTCCACTGACCTAGAGTTTCTCCTCTTCTTGCATGAGTCTGTGATTTGAGACTTGTATCTTGATATGTATCCCAAACAGCATCTATTCTTGTAGTATTGTTGGTCATCTGACTCTCCATGAATGGTAGCAAGTGCTTCTGTGTGTACTCTCAAAGTACATTGGCACGATGGGGTTTGACCATATGAATGATGGGTGACATATCACCCACAACAACAGAGGCTTCTTTAACTGCTGGAGAGAGTCCAGGATCAGGCATGCCAGGTAGGCAGCTAAGAAGGGATGACTTTGTACCAGACATCAGTTTTCCCTGATTGGATAATGCGGGGGCTCCCGGAGATTTTCGTGTTTGAAGAAGTCATCTACGTTAGCCTCAGGCCGTGCTTGTAGGGACAGGAAAAGCTTGGTGATGAGTGCTGTATTTGCCTTTGTTGATCCTAATTTGTTTGCACCCTTTTTTAGATCAGCTGGTGGCCGATTGCTGAATGTAAATTCATTGGCTCTTGGGATGAGATCAGATAAAGGCTTGAATGCTTTTTCAAGTCTGTCCCGTGCAAATTCTGAGAACATGCTTTTGCCAATTTTCGGAGCTTCCTTCAGGCTTTTTACAATCTCAGGGTCCATGATCTCACCAGTGCCCAATGTGACAAGCTTTTCTTGCAACTCCCCATCCTTGTCAACTGACACAGCATATAAATGTTCTAGCCATGATTCTTCGGAAGCTCCTGTTTGGAGAGTTTCATCAAAGGTTGGCCTGGCCAATTCCTTCTCAGTTGAAGATAGGCTGATGTCATCAGCATATTCATCAACATAGGGCACATTAGCATAATCATTGAGAAGGTGAACAGGAGATTCTTCAGGAGGATCCAGGGGGAGTGGTGGAGGGTCCTCACCCATGTTGTCAGGAGTGAGATGACTGGTCAGTGTCTCATGGCAGTACCATGAAATTCACAGCGGCCTGACTCATCCAAGTTATCCACTATACTTGTCACAAAGACCCCTTTTTAATGTTGGTAAGCACTACAACCCCATCCTCTGCCCAACACTTGGGCAGGAAGAACAAAGTTCTTCCTCACATACATTATTTGATCATAAGAAACTGACATGCCCAGGGAATGGAAAGTGCTGATGTTTCCTTTCTGTCGGTCATTAACATGAAGTTTCAACCCCACATACAGGGGAAAGGGAGTTTCTCTCTACGTTGATAGAAACTGGGAGTCTGGCTGGTCTGCTTAATGGCATTACTGCATATCCTCTGAGAGATAGTGCAGGCCACTCTAATTCAGGACGTGTGACTGGCTTGATCATCTTGCAGTCGTTCTGAGCTTGACCCTTGAAGTAAGACATCTATGATGGTAAGAAGAGGCTGAGCAACAGGCTCGGACAGACACTGTGAATTGAATGACCCATCAAACGATATTTGTTACAGCAGAATGTACTTTTGCAACATGAGACCCACATCTACAATTTTCTCTGCTTCTTCTTCTGTCACTTGAAGTAGAGCTATTTCTGCCAAAGCTGTACCAACTGTCTTCTTATGGGAGATATACACTTCTTTACCCTCGTTGTATGCTGACCAGTCAGCTCCCAGTTTTTTAAGATGTTCCTTGAATCTACTAGGGTGAACATTGAGACCAGTCCATTCAGAGCCAAGTGTCTGGATACGATCAACATACATTTTTCTTAATGCTGAGAGCTTGTGAGGATAAGGAGAATGGTTGAACTTCACAAATGCCACAAGCTCAGCAATTACCAGAGGGTCATATGATTGCTGACAAGAAGAGCTCTTTGTTGTATTTCTTGACGTGGCACTTGCAGCCCGGGCAGCATTCTTCAGTTGTGTATAACCTGTGTGGTGATAATGAATACCAGCAGCCTCTGCATCTTCAGCATTGATAGCAGTATTCAGACAAGCATGTACCACCCAGATTTTAGATTATGTTGCCCATTTGAGAAGATTTTTTCCACAGTTTGCACTCCGTGCATGGTACATTGGTTCATCTCCATCCACTTCAAACTTTTCACAGCAGACACATTGTGGGCAATGGCAATCTAGTGTTACTTTAAAACTTGAACGTGTTCGTTTGGGACTGACTATAGTGTCTTCATTATCTGCTTGTTTTCTCTTGTTCAGTTCTTGCTCCATCATGTTATATCGAAAGAGTGACCGACATCCATTATGATATTTTGCTTTATTTTTAAGCAAGTTTGGGCAATACCAGATCCATCATCGAAGCATTCCAAATTCACACCAAGAGGTAAAGGCACATCATTTGCAACAAAGTTTTTCTAATAATTTTCTAGTGTATCACATGCTTAGTGATGACACTCCTTGTTATACGGACATCGCAAGTCTATTCTTGGTTCCTCCTGACACAAACTACACAGTTCCCAATCAGTACTTTGCCTTCAAATGAATGGATTTTCTGCACTCATAATGAAATGCCCCACTTAAGTTTTTATTTCTCAATTACTTGAAATGAAAAGAAAATATTGTCAGATTAATTTTATAGTTTAAATGCACTGTAGGATCTATCTCAAACTCTAATGCTACAAATATTCAGATATCTTAAACAAATTCTTTGGTTGCAAGAATATTTTAGGGTAATTTTTGTCCGAATTTCCCTCAAATTTGACCTTTGGCCTTCAAAATGACCTTGAAACAGAACAATGACATCAGAAATGGAATCCTTGCCCCCAAAACATTAGAAAAGTGGTAGTAAACATGGTTCTAGTGTAAATAGGAGCTAAGTACACTATTAAGTTTTATCAGCGGCGGCCATATTGAATTTCGTGCAAGCAGGCCTCTAGATGGCAGTTACAACTTGCTTGCGATAGTTTGCGAAAACCTTGTGTCCATACCTATCACCATGCAAAATTTAAAAAACTGGTCACAAAGTGCACGATTGTCTTAAATTCCCTCCCCAATACAAGGGCTGCATCCTCCATTAATCTAGATTCAGAGGCAGCAGCTTCAAAGGCAACCTCTACAGCTTGATCAGGGTGAACGTTAGACGAATACACAAGTTCACTGCGATAGTTAGGTCTCCAAAACCGAATCTTTGACCCAAAGTGTTTCCCCAATTTGTCTTTCAGTTTATCTGTCTTGTATTAACTGTTGTGGAACTATGATTTTCAAACATATGCACGAAGTACTTCTCTTTTAGCATTGTTATCATATCAACGTTCGCCCCCTCCTCATATTTACAGATATATCTAAATGCATTCTCATGTGCATTTGCACGGCTTTATCAACTGCCGACATTAATTTTAAAGCTGGAGGGATGAAACTGACAAGATGATATTTTACTTCTTTTGCCACAAGGTCAACATCTTTGTATGATGACCTCAGCTCTTAGTTTAATACCATCCTCTCTGCTTTTGGATTCAGGTCTTGAGTTTCATAATTTTCGCCAGTCTTTTCTAATCTCTTTCCACAAAATATGCATTCACACTGAGGCAACAAGTCTTGATGATAACAGCTTGAATAACTACGCTTCCTTTTTTCTTTTGAGCATTTAATTTCCAGCTCAGAATCAGAACAATCTTGATTTACGTTTTGGAGTCTAGCTGTATGGGTAAACATTTGATAGCATCTTCTGTGATATCCATGATGTTGTGACAAGCCAGTAGGAAGAATACGCTAGAGGTTATATTGTTTTTAATGGTTAGTTGAGCCATAGGCTTCCCGAATTTCAGCTGCCTTCTGCATAGCAGACAGACTTTCATCCGTTAAAGGAAAACAATTTTCCATCTCTTTTCACTGTCTTAATGAACTATGCATTCAATACTTCCATGAGCTTTGCGGTGATCCTTATTAAGATTAATAGGCTTTTCATCCCCAATCTATAATTTGAAATAGCAAAAAAATGGCGATAAGGCACTTTCGTTTTGTAGCAAGAAGAAATATATAGATAAACACCACTGAAGGAGGAACGTTTATTGATGATGCTTCATAAATCTATCGATACAGGCTCCCTCTCAAGTGGTGTTTATCAATAAGTTAAATGATCTTGAAGCTCTAAAATAACATGTCCAATTAACTTGCGACCCCAAAAATATTTGAAACATATATGCAATACATTTGTAGGCCAGTTGGTGAAAAGTGGACGTGTATTCCGTTTTCTCCTCGTCGGCCAGTCACCACATTTAATAACAGTTTACGGGTACTAGCAACCAGATATCGTTTGACTAGCAATGCTATTTTAGAAGCTTGGACATCAAAGTACATAAAAAAGTGACAGATTTAAAGAAGGGCGAGAGAGGGGTTTATCGTATCCCATGGACTATAACCTCTCTTGTTGTCTGTGTAATATTTTGCTCGATGTTTATACAAAATGCCGTGTATGTAGGCAAGGCATCTTAGACTCTGGAGTCTGCCCAAAATTTCTTCATCAACAAAGGCAATGAACCTGTGATATGGACTGAATTACTATTGCCGAAGAGACAAACCGATAGAAGCTAACCCAAGTGCTGAATACCATTAACCTCGATGTTATCTCGAACGTCTGTTACAATTTCTTCAGCTTGGTCTTTTAAGTTACCACCAATTACGAGAATAACAAGAGCCAATTAAGTCATCCATCCTTGCAGAGCCCTTGGCTCAAGCCTCCGACATCATTACGTAGTCTTAGAAATCTACTTTTTAAGAAGTCCTTAATTAGCCAATAAGGAAGGAGTCAGGTAATGATATCTTCACTTTCACTACCCACTTCACTCAGTAGCGAATTCACGGTTTGTTCCTTTGTCACTGTCATATACAGAAAAGGCGAATTTGCTAACAGATTTGCGTCTACAATAAGTCCGTTAGTCAAAGTTTGCGATACCCTATACATATTTAGATCTGAGTTTAAAACTGATTGATAGTTAATGTTACAAACAAACTCCTAATTTACCTGGTCACTGCACGCCGATTCTTTCGGAATAAGAAAATGGTTAAACTGACCGACAAAAGCCATTCTCCCTTCCTTTTCTGGAGGGGATGGAAAAAATATTACCCTTTCCGGAACACTGTTTTGCTTCAGTGGTGGCTGTTTTTCAGCATTTTATTTTCTAACCTAATTCCCATGTCATTTTTATATTTCCTTAATAGTTATTTGGTCTTATATTTTGGCGTAACTTTCTAAAGATAGTAAGAAACTCTGTTAAAAAATCTATACATCTTTACCTTCTTGTTCAGATGATTCATGTAAAGTTTTATTGGAACTTTCTTTTGCTTTACTTTCTATTTCCCTTTCTCCTCTGTGTTTCTTTAATAACGGAAGATTTTTGTTTACGTTTTCCGGGTTCTTCCTGTTGCACCCAAAGAAAGAAGCGATCGATCCTTTTCTCAGCCTGTGCCTGATCGCACATCTCCTCGCGCTCTTCCCTTTGGCAAAATTACGAAAGGAAGATGAGTTATCGGAGTCAGAATTCGAAACACCTTCCGCGACATGATGCAAAACGACAGTTCCAATCCTCTTTTTCACAATATGGCCGTCATGTTCATTTACACATAGGCACATACACACACACACACACACACACATATATATATATATATATATATATATAGATATATATATATATATATATATATATATATATATATATATTAATAATATAGGGTTGGTGACGATTCGCCACCAGCTTTTGGCCACTTGGAACTTGGATCATTTTTCCAACGGAGACTATTCGCCACCAGAAATATAAGTACAGTGTGTATTGGGATTTTTCCCTCTGCAACTTTCCATCTTTTTAGTTAATTTTATTTTTACTATTACTAGGTGCAAATAAAAAAACGATGTAAAAAACAAACAAACAATTAAGTGGTTTATGAAACAAGTTAACAAATCCTTCAAGATATTCCAACATTGTAATAAATGCTATTGGTTTACTCCAAAAATAATTCAATAAATAATCAAAAATAAACAAAAATAAAGAAATAGAAACTAGTTCATTTGATAGTTATAGGCTATTCCTCTGAGATATTACAAAGCGTCTCTTTCACCGTTGTATTCGAGGACAATTTTTGCTTTTATTCTTTCGTCCCCGTTTCGATATTTTTTTAGCTTTAATGGTGGTGGGCACCCCGCTATCAGCTGTTCCATATATAAATCTCTTCCTTTTTGGAATTTCATTAAAGTTCTTATGAATTTCGATGAGCTGCTTCTGCCTGTTTATTTGTGAGATCTTCATCATTTAAAGTTGTCTCATATTTCGACCACATATCATGGGGAAACAAAGGTGCCCTTCGGCAACTGCCGCGCCTATTGTAGATAGCAATATTATTAAATTCAAACCAATCTAGTATTGGTAACAGTTCTTGAGGCAAAATGTCTGCAAGTGCTTCTGTGTAGATGTCAAGGTCGCGATGTGTTACAAAAGCCACTATCAGCTAAAAGAAAATTTTCTTCTCCTATGTTATCAGGTTTGTACATTTTTTTATGTAATTGGAATCGCCAACTGCTGAAGATTAGTAGGGTTTGCTGGGGCTAAGCTAATATCATTCCTTTTTCGTCGAATTATTTTCTTCGTGCTGCTTAACGTTGGTAAAGATGTTTGGGCTGACGAAGCCACATCAGCTATACATTCATTTATAAGAACACTATACTCTGTTTTTTCCACCTGTCCACCCGCCAGTGGTGTTTACGTATGGTAACATTGCGTCCCGGGCTTTCGATAGTTACACTGTGTAAGTTTTAGGTAAATAAAAGGAAATCTGGGTGCACATTTGCAACTAAAAAGTGTTTTAATAATTTACAGTATGCGAATTACACCGTTAATATTCGAAATAGGATATTATTATAATTGTTCAATGTAAGCTGAATGTAACTATCTAAAGCCCAGGACTCAGTGTTACCATACGCAAACACCACAGGCGGACGGACAGATGGAAAAAAACAGGGTATAGGTACTCCCCGTGATTCTTCTGCTAGGCGTTTTAAATTTGCTTTCACTTTGGCAACCTGTACACTGGCTCCAGAAGCAGAATGGGTAAAGTCATATATCTTCATTATCACAGCACTATTCTTGGTGTGGATCCGTCCATTACATTGCCCCCTTTGTTCTCAGCGCCAAAATTTGATGCTTGGATCACTCTTGGATGATTTATCAAAAACGTATATAAAGCCATCGTGTTGAAACTTCTATTTTCCACGTTTGCTAAGAATGTCTGTTTCCATTTTGAAGACTTTAGGGAGACTGGAAAAATATATTAGGTAAAAAAATAATTTGCATTTCTTTGTTTTTAAACACTAAAAAAAACGACTTTTTCTGAAAAAAAGTGTATTCATTACATTTAGCAACCAAACAACATAAATCAAAACAAGAAAACAAACGACCTATTTGCGGCGTCGAATAGTCCTTCCTGACAAATAGGCGGCGGCAAAGCGTCCTTGGAGACGAACTGGCGGTGGCTAATTGTCGGCGGCGAATCGGCCGAGTCGAATGGTCCCTCCCATCCCTATAATTTATTATATATATATATATATATATATATATATATATATTATATAATATAACTATATATATATATATATATCACCACGGGTGAAAAAGTAAGAGAATGGTTGTAGATAATTGCCGGTTCCACTTTTTTTTCTAATTAACTGACATAGGACTACAGCAATGACTTAATAAAAAGAAAATTGAAACCGGCACTCAGTCTTTTATTCTCTCAGCTGTGATTTGTGATCAAACAAATCACGTGCTTTAGCGATGACAGTTATATATTTTATATATATATATATATATATATATATATATATATCTATATATATATATATATCTATATATATATATATATATATATATATATATATATTATATAGGTTTTGAATTTTGAGGAAGTATTTTATTTGCCACACGCAAAACTGTAGTTTTAACAGACATAAATGCGTATATACACATTTTACATTTACAAGAAGCATGCAGAAACACCTTGATGACATTATTATTCCTACATCCTCATAACCTATTTTCTGACTTAATGCAACTTTGTAAACTTCAATTCATAAATGATGAAACATGTAGGAAAGCTGGGAGCGATTTTCTTTCCAGACAACCAGACTCAGAGAGAATGTCGTTCTAGACTGTTGACTCCGTCACTGCAATGTTGGGCTCTTCGTCATTGCAGAAAGCAATATTGCAATAATTGGCCGTTTGTCTTGGAGAGAGAGAGAGAGAGAGAGAGAGAGAGAGAGAGAGAGAGAGAGAGATACTAAAGGAGCAGGGACAATTCAGTGGAACATATTTAGCAGCAAGATCTGCGCCAATGGCTCTGACGCTGCTTTGTCATTTGATCCTCCACTTAAGCCATGGAGAAGGAGTTGACATTGATTGTTATTATTCTATTAATATATTTATTATCCCATTGATTTACTCCTTGATCCAAAATGTATAATCTTTGTCTGAATTCTTCTCTCTCTTTTATATTCACAAGGGGTTCTTCCAATGTCATTTTAATTCTCTCTCTCTCTCTCTCTCTCTCTCTCTCTCTCTCTCTCTCTCCGTGTAGACATGGTAGGTTTGGCTTCTCTCTCTTTAGACAATGCCCTCTGTTGCACCTGATGTGATGAATGTCAATCCGCTCAATGTTATTCTGAACCGTTATCGCGAAATGAACCACCGGCTTCCGGCTTACACTATTTATTTAATTACGTAGAATTTAAAACTAAAATATCTATTCCCTTCATAAGTAAATAAATAATTAACGAGGAAAGAAAGACCTTTGTGTTACTTTTCCACCTCTAAATAAATTGGTTAAGCCACCAACGCCACCCACTGTGTTTAATTTTAATTTGGAAACAAAGGTTACACCAGCAACGCCACCAACTGAATCTAACGAAAATACGGACTCCAAAGTTAAACTAGCATCGCCACTCATTGAGTCTAACGTTATTGTTGAAACCTAGGTATAACCAGCAATGCCACTCACTGAGTCTAAAGAAAATACGGAAACCAAAGTTAAACTAGCAACGCCACCCATTGAGTCTAACGAAAATACGGAAACCGAGGTTAAACCAGCAACGCCATTCACTGAGTCTAATGATACGGAAACCATGGTGAAACCAGCGCTGTCACCCATTAAGTCTAACGATAATACGGATACCGAACTTTTTTGGGAAGGAAGAACACGAACAAAATATTACAACAGAAGCAATACTAAAACACATAGTTTAGACTCTAAGCAATCGGAAGACGTAAAATGAAGGGATGATTTATCAATTTAATCCCAGAATGCTGATCCCAATCTTAAAAGTACATGTATAGGCTACTGCCTGGGGTATAGCCAAAACTTAGATTAAATATCGATTTGCTAAATGTAAATAATCGGGATTTTATTAGAAGGGAAAAGCACACGGAAATGGGTGTAACGACAGCAATAGTAAACACAAATTCAAAGTTTTATTACTGTAGAAAAAACATACATTTTTCACCACTTCAAAAAAATCACAGTAATCAAAGAAGCAGAACCAATATAACCTAGATTAGTCCTTCCTTATCATAAATCAATTGTGACTGCTTTCATGATCAGCTCCCCACACAACCCTAACCCTTTCATAACCTTTTACATTTACCTGTTAGTCTATTGATATGCCTAGCTGACACCAGCATTAGTATTTCAACATGCCCATCCATCCCTGGTGTTAAGATGACGGCATGCAATCGATGAATTGTAATTTGCGAAAAACTGGAAATAAAGCAATAATTTCACAGAACAGCACGCATTTTTCTTTCAAAACCTAAATCGTTGCCATTCAGTCATCCATTCAAGCCCTCCGGGTACGAGTTCACAATTCTAAATGTAGTTATGACTTGACTTTCAAAAGTTAATAAACTATGGTTTGAACTCTCTTTGTCTCGTTCGCAAGTTGTTCTCCCCATAGATATTGAGGGAGAGACTGGACAAGGCTTCATTGTTATGCATTAATTCTTAGAATTGGCTGCGGCAGTGACTGCAGAGACCAGCAGCAACAAAGCCCCTTCTGGCAACCAGTGCTGGGCCATCAACTGTGTCACTTACAGAAACAAGATCATAAACGAGCAGGGGACATTTCACAATAAAGTAATGAATGTTGTAACAAACTTTTTATGAAAGCCAGTTTGACATTAAATTCATATTGCCTTAATAAATTAGCATGTAGGGTTACTCTCAGTCCATTTAGCATGTAAGGTTACTGCCAGTCCATATAACCATGGTTAAGTCTGACAATTTTCCTTACTACTTTTACTAAAATGTACATAGTATCATGAGGCCTTGCTAGCCCTAGGCCTGCTGCAGTGTTAAGTGTTAATGAAGTGTTATACTGTTATTACCACATTATTAATAAGTTCTCAAACCTCCTTGTATGCCGAGGACTCGGCTGAATTTGATCTACCAGAACACTTAAAGGTCGTAGGCTATTCTTCAATTTTACCATTATTATTTTTACCCTAAAGGGTACTTCAAATTCATATATATTTTAGTCTACCAGGGTTGATCATCAAATGACCAAGGGTAGCCTACCATAGCCTAACCTTAGCTTAGGAAAGGTAGCCTAACTAGGCGTACCTTCAGGAATGCTGATTTTTTTTCTATCTGTCCCTCTCCACAGACTATGAAATACAGCTCAAGTCTGGGTTAGTTATGAAAGTTTAAGTTATTCTTACAAGCTGGCTTAATATGAACTGTATAATGTTAATAAGTATGTTGAATTATGAGTCAGTGTGACTGTGACATGTTACATGCTTCATAAACCTTCTAGTAATAATTTCACTTGAAGATGTACAAACAGCTTTATGCCATGGTTCAGATACTTTGATCTGGTTCTGTAAATTACATACAGTGTACTCTCCTATGAATCACAACTGTAAGGATATGAATTAATGCAGATTGTAATTACATTTATACTGTAATTAAATAAATAGTCTCACTTATAAGGTCTGTGAGTAGCCTTATAGGTTCAAATATGCTGTAACAATGTCCACAGGTCAGTGTAAGAAGCCTGTTGTTAATAATATGTGATGTTGAGATTCAGGACTGATTTTTGTCAATTTTGTGTGTAAGATTTCCTGACAAGAAAATAGAGCTAGACCCTTACTGTATTTGGGTTAGAAACTGCAGAAGGGATAAAGAGCCAAACTATGGATCACACATATTGCAGCAAGCGTTTAGGGGTCATTAGAAAATTACGTAGCGCCTTAGCGGGGGAGGGGGTATGGGGAAGTGTTATAAGTGTGACAGGGGAGGGGAAGGAGGGCAGTCATAAGATTCATAACATTTCAAAAAATTTTCCTTTGTTTGTTGTTTTGGAAAGATGTAAATGTACAAGGCTTTAAGAGAGATAGTAAAGATTCTGCAATATACCTGTATTAAATTTTCCTAATACTGACAATATGATATTTTTCCTTATAATTATGTTTAAAAGGTATCACAAACTCAACCTATCTTTGTACTTCAATATTTTCTGCTATATGTATTATATGACAAAGAATAATATGACAAACTCATCCCTTTTCTGACCCCCGACATTCTCTGCTCTCTAGAATCCAATAATATGAATGTGCAGACTATTGAATATTGGCTGTTAGGTATCAGGATATTAGTAATATTACATACATAGGATGTATGTGTTATTGTTGTCAAATTTCACTGCCTGTCAATTTGACCCATGAATAGAAAACGATAATAATTAGTTCCGCCCCTATAGAGTAAAATTGATATCTTTATGATAAAAAAACCGTTTTATATATATACTTACCCAGTAATTACATAGCTATTAGTTTCATTCGTTCGACAGTTAAAATTTTGAAATTCGCGAGTCGCGTTTGAATGTTTTGGTGATAGATTACTCACCCCCACCCACTTTCAGGGGAAAGAGAGGTATTATAACGTAGCAAAGAGCTTCAATTTGTTTATGCCCTTATGTTAATACGAAGGGAGGAAAGAGGGCTCTAATCATGTAATTACTGGGTAAGTATATATAAAAAACCTTCTATTATAAAAATATCATTTATATATAAGTGTAATTTACCCAGTAATTACATAGCTGATTCGCACATTGATGGTAAGTGGGAAACATGGACATAAGTAGTACTCCCAAAACATTATTAATTGTAATGACATTCAGAGAGAGACTGTTAACATTAAAATAATGTTCGTTGTACTCTTACCTGATGGGAGCTGTGCAGATAAATACTGCCTCTGTTTGGCACTCATCCTATCATGTAGAGGCGAGGCTGTATGGCCTTGGAACGCCTACTAGTTTAGTGGGTCCCTTTGTATCTATGGTTTAGTTCCTCTAGCTAAACAAAGGATACAAGATGGCCCTGCCCCAGGTGCAGCATGACACAATATAACCAGAATAAATACAGTCATCAATACCACCAAATGAAATAAAAAACCATTGCCCAAATATTAAAATGACTGGAGGGTACTCCACGTATACAGTACTCCCAGACTCCCCTAGAACTTGACACCCTAATCAAGACGAACAGACGATAGAAAGGAAAAGAGCCTCCTATGTTTCTTTCCCCAACACCACACCAACCATGTAAAAGGGACCCATAAATTGTTTGAACCCTCTTAAGTAATGTCTTGCAAACACCGACTTACGCCTCCAAAAAGTCGATTGTAAGATGGAAGTTAGAGAAAGATTTCTTTTGCATAAGGTCCCTGAGAAAAAATGCTAAGGCATTTTTTGACAGAGGCCTTGATGGATTTTTTTTTGAACACCACAGGTTATCAATGCCCCTCGAATTCCCTTTGTCCTATTTAAAAAGAAAAAAAAGCTCTTACTGGACAGAGAGTTCTTTCTACTTCATCTGGGCCTAGTATCTCAGACAAGCCTTTAATTGTAAAAGAGTGAGGCCAAGGTTTAGACGAGGTCTTGTTCTTAGCAAAAAATCCCAGCGAGAAGGAACATATTGTGTTTCCTTTTCTGAATCCCACCTCCTGCCCAATGCATGAATTCCACTATCTCTTTTCTCTGTAGCTAAAGTTACTAGGAATTTTGTTTTTCTCGTCAAATTTCTCAAAGAGATTGACTGCAAGGGTTTGAAATGGGAACTTGACAATGTCTAAGTTCCATGTCTAAGTTCCATGATACTGACTGGGTCCCCTTTTGTTTGGAAGTATTGAATGATTTAAATAAATCAAATAAATCCTGATTTGTTGATAAATCTGTCCCTCTGTGGCAGAATACAGAATTTAACATGACTCTGTACCTTTAATAGTCTTTCCTATGATATAGCTGGAAGTTAGCTATTTCTGCTATAGATGTTTGAGTAGAGGAGACATCATTACTCCTGCACCAAGCTCTGAAAATTGTCCACTTTGCCTGATAGACTTTATCTGAGGATAGGCTCCTACAGCTGGCAATAGTCTGCAGCTGTTTTTGAAAAACACTTCTTTCTGAGCAGTCTTCCGGGAGTCTGTAACCTGCCAGGTCCAGAGAAGACAGGTTCCGATGGAACCGCCTGCAGTGTGGTTGTCTGAGAAGGTCCAGAAACCACTCTTTTGCTGACCAAAACAGTGCTATCAGAATCATGGAAATTTTTGTGTGTGTTAGAAATTTGTTCAGCACCTGGCTGATCATACTGAACTGAGGGAAAGCATACAGATCTTTGTCTGTCAGTCTTGTACATGGCATCTGTTGCCCATGGTAGATGATCTGGAACCAGAGAGCAACATAATGGGAGATGGCTGTTTCTGAACATCGCAAAGAGGTTCAGTATTAGCTTTCCCCATAACATCCAGAGGTCCAGGCAAAGAAGAGGGTCCAGGGTCCACTCTGTCAGGAGGACTTACCTCTGGCAGCTTAATTTGTCTGCCAGTACATTGAGCTTCCTTTGAATGAAAGAGTTCCTCTGCCATCTGGTATAGCAAGAAGGAGTGGGTTCAACCTTGATTCTTTAGGTATGATAGTACAGTGGTATTGTCTATGTGGACTGCTACTGTCTTTCAGTATACCTCTGACTTGAAGAACTGAAGGCCGAGATGTATTGCCTCTAGTTCTTGACATTTATTTGCCAAGCTCTGCTGTATGGACCATTTCCAAGATCTGATATGTCTGAGAAGAATCCTAGGCTGGGGTTCAGAGGGAGGAGAGACTCTCCTTCTGAGTCTTTCTTTGCAGTTCCACCACTGAATATCCTTCTTTATCTCTGGAGTTATTGGGGACACGAATAATTCTGGGAATTTCTTCCTATTCCAGCTGGCTTTTAAATTAAACTGTATCAGCCTCATGCAGTCTCACTAGGGAGACAAACTGCTCCATCGAAGATAGAGTGCCTGGGAGGCTCATCCATCTGTTGACTGAACATTCATTGAGTGTCAGCGTCTCTTCCACTTTCTTCAGACAAGACTATTTTTTCCGGGGCTGGGAAAACCCGAAAAGCCTAAGAGTTTATCATCATCCCAACATATCGAATCTCCTGAGAAGGAGATAGTAGCGACTTATTAGGATTTATGAGGAGGCCCAACTCCTGAGCCAATTGAGGAGTTCTTTGTAGATCCTCCATACACATTTTCTTCGAGGTAAAGGGAGATTTTTATCCCCATTAAATGAAGCCACTTTACAAGACGTGCCAGAATTCTGGTAAATACCTGTGAGGCTGTTGATAGGTTGGAACATAGCACACGGAACTGATAAACCTTGCCCCCTGAAAACAAACCTTAGATACTTTCTCGAGTCCAGGTGGATCAGGACATGAAAGTATTAATCTTGCATATCTATCGTAGCCATCCACTCTCCTTGGCGAATGGATGCTTGCACATATGGTTTGTTTCCATTTTAAATTTTATCTTTTAGACAAAAATTGAAAGTGCTTACATCTAACACAGGCCTTCAACCTCCTGAAGTTTTAAGAACCACAAACAGTCAGTTGTAGAACCATGGGGAATAAATGTCCTTTACTGTCTCTTTTGCCTCTTTCTCTAAGAGAGCTGCTACTTGCGATAGGACTAAAAATTGTATAACCTTCTCTCAGGACATTTATAATCCAGGGTTCTACACCCCTCTTTTCCCAATGTTCCCAAAAATTAAGCAATCTTGCACCTACTTAGGTAAGGAGGACTTTGTCCTTATTTTTTAGTTGAAGGTATAGAAAAGCATCTCTTGATACTTTTTGGTGTAAAGCGGTAGTTAGCGCTTGGTCTAAAACTTGTCTCTATCTGCTGCTCTGAAACTGATTTGTCTGGAGCAGCTCCGATGACCTGACATTGAATACACTCGGTTTATTAGGGTGCCTAGAAGATTGGGACAAAGATCTTGGGTGCTCTTTTTCTGCAAATTGGAGGCTGTACCCAGTACTGTCTCCTGCAGAAACAGGTGCATACGATCCAAAGGAGAAAAAAGTGAAACTGATTTCTGAGCAGACATTACTCCTTTGGATGTAAAAGAGCACCAAAGGTCTCTCTTAAGAATTCCCATAGTATAAAGGAAAGCTAATTCCTGTGAACTGTCCCTGACGCTTCTATCCATACAGGAAAGAACTCCTAGCCGATCTAATGACAAGTTCTGTAGTAGTGCTGTGCAGTCAGTCCTTAATCTTCTGAGCAACGATGGCCGACGACTATTCTAGAAAACTCATCACCTCAAATACGTTAAAAATAATTTCAAGGAGATGAGCCAACTAAGTATTCGAAAATATAATCTTGGCCGCAATGAAGGCTGACCTTCTAGCCAAATCCACAAGCCTGGAGAAGTAGCTCTGGGAGGAGGCAGACACTCCCTGGGAAGGGAAATGGTACTAGTATGAGGAAAAATTAAGGCAGTTTTACCCTGTTCCCTCTTCCCTGATAGCCATCTGTCAATTTTGCATAAGGCCTTTGCTGAAAAAGAGAGAACCATTTTAGGTAGTCTCGAATAGCTAGCCGAAAGGGCTTCCATTAAAAACAAAGAAGGCGCTGTTGGTGAGAAAAAACTAGGAAATTTTGCCAGCAGAAACCTCAACAATGAGGCTTAGGTTGTGTGGGGAGTGTCTGTTTCCTTTTCTTCTTCAGGGGAAATCAGAGACAATACCAAATCTGGTGTATCTTGATGAGTTAAATGCATCTTCTTAAGTAGACTCAAAATGCTTTCTAGCTTACTCTGGATAGGATCTGAAGCCGCTGACATATCCTCAGAATGAGCTGTTTGAGCTCCAATACTAGAGGTCACTTGCATACACTGAGACTGCTGGGGAGTGCGCAACAATTATGTTGCCAGTATATCTGGGTGCTCGGGCACCAGAGGAACATCTACCACTTGATCCTCACATGGTGCGTCATTAACGGAAGCCACTGAGAGTTGCGGTGCTACTGTCCACTCCACTACTAGTGGTATCTTGACTTCTAAAGGAAAATCTGACACTGCTTGCTCTAAAGGTTATTTGCATTTCTTAGAAGAGGACTTCTTATCTGCAGAAGTCGAAGCGCCTTTACAGGAAGGCGGGCTTTTCAGCGCCTGGAATCGGTCTCTTGATGAAAAGCTGTCCGATGATAAGCTCTCAGGACTATCCCAGTGACTACATGAAGGTCGCTCTCTTGTTTTCTTACAAGGTACATGAGAAGAATGATACACATCAGCAGCTCTCCTTTTCAAAGGATGTGACTTCTTTGCAAAGTGCCCATGGCGCCTGGGAGACGAACCTTCCAAGCTCAACAACATTTTGTGAATATCTATTGAAAGCCCTTTCCAGTGGGCTTTGGTAGCGACCTGGGATTCATCAACAGGTTAAACCGAGAGGGCGACTACCTGGGTGGCAGATCCCACCGACCTCCCTTGGGCTCCTAGTTTGTCTCCTCCCAGGTTTTGGGAAGTATGTCAGGGACCTTGGCCGAACAGCCACCTCCTCCACAATCACTTCACTAGCACTAGGCGCGCAGAATCACATTTCTTGTCCATAAGGCCCTTTACTGATGATGCTAACTGTGCAATCGATTTCACAACTAACTCAAATCTTTTATCTATTTTGCACTCAAGACTAGCCATGGTGTTGGGCTGGGAAACTAGGGAGCTGGGTAAAGGAGATGATGGGACAAATAAGGGTGTCACAGGATTTAAAGAAATCATAGGAACCTCAGAGTTAGATTTAACTAAAGACATTTCTTGACTATCTTAGATTTCACCATTTCTTCTTGTCACTAGCTAATTTGTTCAAGTAAGAGTCTAGTTTTTTCCACTTTTTAATGTTCCAGTTAGCACACTCTTGACATCTCAAGTCAATAGAGCAATTCTGTCCTCTACAAGAGTCGTAAGTGTCCTTAGTTTAACGAGTATTATAACGTTGCAATACCTTAAAGAAGATATAATAGAGTCGGACATCGTGATTAGTCAAAACCGGGAACACGAAAAAATGTCTTAATCAGATGATAAGGTTCAAAACCCTCATTATTAGCTAAATATGCCGAGAGGAAACAAAAAAAAAAAAAACAAAAACAAAAAAAAAGTACTTCAACTATTGATGCGATAGCAAACAATCAGAAAAGATAGAATTCCAAAAAATTAACTGTAGCCAACTACTGGACTTCACCCATCAGCTGGCAGAAACGAATTGAAGCTCCTCACTACTACGCTGTACCTCTCTTTCCCCCCGAAAATAGGCGGGTTGAGTCATCTACCCGCAAAACAATCTAGCACGACCCGCGAATTTCAAAATTTTAACTGCCGAACGCTAAGGAGTGAAAGTAATAGCTATGTAATTACTGGGTACGTTAATATATATAAAACTAAATTTATGATGGTAAGAAAGGCACATAAGTTCGCAAATTGGTCAGCTTTATTTCTCAAGTGTCTAAAAACTACAGCAGAGAGAAATATTTTTATTTCTACATTTAGTACACATTGCCCTTGGTAAACGCTGCAAAGATCATTTACCAATCTTTAAAGACTGATGAGAAAATTGGCTTTCAATGCAGCATGATCATAAGGTTGTAATGCCACCTTTTCTGTAAAATTTTATGGCTTAACTGTAGAAGAAATATAGCAGCAAAATTGAATATTTATATTTCTCCATGCAGTACATATTGTATTTAGTAAATGGTGCTTAAATTATTTGAGTCTTGATGGCCAGCCGAGAAAACACGTTCTATAGACTACAGGGTTTCCCATTACGTTGTATGAGTTGCGTCATTGTTTACTTAATAATCAACACATTGCAATGGCGCCAGGGAGTACACGTCACAAACTGGTTTGGCGTTCATAGGCTGTCTACTCTATATCTATGGTTCTCCCCATTTCACTGCTCGCTCTAAGTGGATCATGCCAGATTCCAATTCTCCCTCTCATGAACACACACAAAACTCTCTCTCTCTCTCTCCCTCTCTCTCTCTCTCTCTCTCTCTCTCTCTCTCTCTCTCTCTCTCTCTCCGTGGCAGAAAATATATAGCAAACGAACAAAGTAGGATCGCATGTCTTAGCAAAGGCAACTTCGACCAACCTTTCAACCGAAAACGACTTTGAAAAGAAAGCAACAACACCCACTCACCAAGATTAACGATAAAGAGCAAAACTGCATATTTGAGTGGTAAAACACGGACATACAAAATGAACCGGATGTAATACCAGGCACAAATTACAACCAGAAAAAGTACACAGTGAGCATGCACTTAACTTCAGTTTTAAAATGCTGCTCCGGATCTTAAACACACACACACACACGCACGAAGGGAACCTATTAATGCCACTTTACGACGTATAGGCCTATTTTTGGGTAATAGCCTAGAATTGTTGCAGTGATGCAAAAAACCGGGATCATTTTGATATATGGAAAACACGAATGTGAGCGAAATAACACAATCAAATTCATTTAAACTATAAAAAAAAACGCATTGTTTTCAAATTCCTAAATCCATTGATTGTAGACGACGCTGAAGCTTAAGTTATATCCCACTAGGCCTAGCATTATAAACTATAACTTATCTAACCTTTGCTGAACCCTCCTAGTGGTGGATTTAGGGGGGAGGGTACCTTGTCACGTTCCACCCCCCACCCCCCTTGGATACTATAATGAGTAAATCTCAAAGCTATAATAAATTTTGCTGTCGTGTACCCACTGTACACTAAACATTGATAGAAACACCGAAAAAAATTATATAATTTCATCTTTTTATATGCATGTATTTAATGCTTATATTTGTCAAGCAACTTCACCTGCTACTTATTTGTAATCTACAACTGTTGGAAACACTGTAACAATTTTCATAATTATAATCTCTCTCTCTCTCTCTCTCTCTCTCTCTCTCTCTCTCTCTCTCTGTACATACAATACATATGTGCATATGATGTAAATTATGTCTGTATATATATATATATATATATATATATTATATAATATATATACTATATATATATATATGATATATATATATATATGTTTATACGTTGAAGTAATATATACCGTATGTAGATACATGTTACATATACGTACAAATATGGTAATCCTGAGCTCCCACCCGCCAATAAAGATTTCTAGATCCACCACTGACCCTTCCTGTGAAAAATCAACTGGCGTGCCAGTCTGTTAACTAACCGCAGTGATGGCCTGTGAAGGTGCCGTTTTGTAAATTAAGACAAAATTCTATTGTATTCACGCACACGCGTATCAGTTGTGAAATATGAACATGAGAACCTTTAAAAAAAAAAAAAAAAAAAAAAAAAAAACCATGTGGGTCTTGTAAAAAGCCTAGGTTTTTAAAATCTTATAAGATTATTTTTATCATAATTTAGTATACCTGTGTTACGCTACGTGGAATTAGCAGTTATGACATGAGAGGTTTCACTGCTTGTAAGTACTTATACATAAACAGTCACTAACAAGCACTCGCGCACACAAACACACACAGAACGTTTATCTATGTACTATTTAACTGCCTATGAGAGAATGTAGGAAAATTGTAGGCAATACAATACGCCTCTCCCTTTCCCAACGCTTGTTTACGTCCAAGGTCCAGACCGAAACTCATTTAGGGACTTCATTTATTTACCTTTTTTACCTGCACGGAGCATGCGATGGCAGCGTTACTGTGAATCATCCACACCATACCTTTCCTCCTTTTCCACGTGTAAATATTTTGCCTCTCTCTCTCTCTCTCTCTCTCTCTCTCTCTCTCTCTCTCTCTTCTCTCTCTTACTGCTGAAAGATCCAAAAATTTACTTCTGTATACATGAAAATATTATTACCTTTCATAGATTAATAAGGTTTTTTTTTTTTCTTTTTTTGAAAAGGAGGCGTTTATTAGGTGGAATGCCTTTAAACAGACAACTCACGCGCGCACACATGATTGATGACTCCATAGAAGGGAATAATGAGATTCTCAGCACCTCAGGTATGTAATTCAGCGCTTTGATCAATACATAATGGACTTTATAGGTTTGATCGATCTTGGCCTTGTTGCTGGTGAAGTTATGCTCGTAATCGGTAGGATCCAAGGAATACATGCAAAAAGATTATATATATATATATATATATATATATATATATATATATATATATATATATATATATATATATATATATATATTACGTGCGTGGCTATGTGAAGTACTAGCTCCTTGGCACTGAGGTTACATTAATTTACAAAGCAATTAGTGCCACTGTGAAACCCCATTAAAATACAAACCCTTTTTATGAAGTACCCTGCATTTACAGAAATGAAACTTGCACAGGTATGGCAAATCATACTAAAAAAAAAAAAAAATTATCAACAGCTCTTCATTTTTGATACTTTGGGATTCGGGATAGGTGATTGACACTCTGGCACCTTGAACGCGTCAGAGGTGGTACACAACTTCTTGCCTCGCCTAATTCTGCAAATTAAGGATGCACTGTAATTCTCGATCGAAAACGTGATTAATATAATTGGGATTTTGCGTAAGGCAGAGAATGTAAGTCACTTAACACTGTTATGAGTTAGCAGTATAAATGAACACTTCTAGTTACAAGTCGCAAATATCTTCTCACTTCACTTCTTCTCTGAAGGAGATGAAAGGGGGGATTTGAGTTATGTATATATATATAAAAGCAGACAGTAATTAAGGAAGTGAAAGAAAGGTGCGTTGAGCAAATTTCAAATCCAAACGTACCTGGATTGTGACAAATCGTGTCTTGAGTAGAGTGCCCGGCAAGGGGAAAGGAGCTAGGGAGGAGAATCTCTCGACCCCCAGATAGTGATAAGGAGGTCTTCATGACCCGTCTGTTCAGAACTACGTCTGCTAGGTGAATGACGATTGGAGAGAGACCTTCCTGCTCTCTCCCTCTTGTAATTTTGTCTCTTGTTTTTCGCATCTTGACGCTGGCTTCTTTTTGGGTTGGTCTGGAAAAAAATGCGCAGGACAACACCAGGTGTGGAAAAATAGGACAATGGAGGTAATTTAGCCATACGAGAGGCAGAGGTTTTGGATGCAAGGAGCAAAAGTAGGCATATCTGCCTTAGCGAATTGTTAATGAGGAAAGGAGTGGGCAGCTGCGGCTTCTGTACACTGTCTTGTGTGGTCTTATTTTAAGTGAAAAAATATTGTACTTATATCATTTAGATTCATGATTAAGGCTCGACGTGCATCTCTTGTATGCACATTACAATAAATAAATAAATAATAAATATATATATATATATATATATATATATATATATATATATATATATATATATATGAATATATAAAATTTATATACAGTGGCGAACTGGTCAGGTTGCCAGCTTGCCCGATGGCAAGTGGGTAACTTACATATAATTCCATGGAAAATTTCACCTTCATTAAGTAATAACTTTAAGTAGAAAGAAGCAAACAGTTTCAATTTCACTTGATCTTTGATATGGCGACTTATGACTAATTGGGCTCGAAGAGGCCCTTGGATTGGAATATTACTGGTGTTTTGCCCATATTTTGAATCTACTGATAAACGAGAATGCAAAATGCTCTGTACTTGCAGTTTTCCTTTTTAATTCGCTTCAGAATTCAGCTATGGGATTTGTGAAAATATCATATGAACAAATGGCTGTATGGAAAGAAGTGGTAAGAAAACATTTAGGCCAAGAAAAAATTAAATGATTAATGCTAATTGGTGAGACTGGATGGTCAGGGAAATTAAATGCAGCAACAACTGTATTTGGATGCTGCGATGATGCACCTGCGATTATACTAGTGTGTGTGTATAATATATGCATGTATATATATATATATATATATATATATATATATATATATATATATATCATATTATATATATATAATATATATATATATATATATATATATATATAGAGTCACATCACATCACTGTGATTCATATACATACATCAGTATCAGTAGAGGAAAAGACCCCATATAGACTCCACTTTTCTAGCCCCGCCCCCCCCCACCCCCCCAAGGGGCGTGGCTACCCCCCTCCCCCCTCCTGATTGGCTCATGTACGTACGTGAGGCCTAAAAAGGGGCGGGGCAACCCCCAAAACCCCCAAAAGGGGCGTGGCCACCCCGACCCCATAGACTCCACTTGTCTGGGGTGTGTGGGCCACCCTGACCCCATATAAGACTCCACTATTCTGGGGGCGTGGCCACCCCTGACCCCAAATTGACTCCATTTGTATTATAAGCTCATGTACGTACATGAGCTCATAATTGACTCCATATGTATGATAAGTTCATGTACGTACATGAGCTCATAATTGACTCCATTTGTCTTACAAGCTCATGTACGTACATGAGCTCATATTAGGGGGGCGTGGCCTCCCCTAACCCCAAATCGACTCCACTTTTCTACCCCTGTGACGTCACATAACTATAAGGGAATAAAACCATCCTTTCAACCCTCCACTATTCTGGGGGGCATGGCCACCCCTGACCCCAAATTGACTCCATTTGTCTTACAAGCTCATGTACGTACATGCTCATGGGCTCATATTAGGGGGGCGTGGCCTCCCCTAACACCAAATCGACTCCACTTTTCTACCCCTGTGACGCACATAACTATAAGGGAATAAAACCATCCTTTCAACCCTCCACTATTCTGGGGGGCGTGGCCACCCCTGACCCAACATAATTGACTCCATTTGTATAACAAGCTCATATACGTACATGAGCTCATATTAGGGGGGCGTGGCCTCCCCTAACCCCAAATCGACTCCACCTTTCCTACCCCCTGTGATGTCACGTAACTCTAAGGGAATAAAACCATTCTTTCAACCCCTGACATACCCCCTGTGACGTCACGTAACTCTCCGGGAATAAAAACCGACATTTCAAGCCCTCACCCCAAATTGACTCCACCTTTCCTACCCCCTGTGACGTCACGTAACTCTCCGGGAATAAAAAACCAACATTTCAACCCTCACCCCAAATTTGACTCCACTATTCTACCCTGTGACGCCACGTAAACTCTGGGGAATAAAAACCATTCTTTCAACCCCTGACCCAAATTGACTCCACCTTTCCTACCCCCTGTGACGTCACGTAACTCTACGGGAATAAAAACCAACATTTCAACCCCTCACCCCAAATTGATCACTATTCTACCACTGTGACGTCACGTAACTCTCTGGGAATAAAACCATTCTTTCAAACCCCCGACCCCAAATTGACTCCACTTTTCCTACCCCCTGTGACGTCACGTAACTCTCTCCGGGAATAAAAACCAACATTTCAACCCCTCACCCCAAATTGACTCCACTATTCTACCCCTGTGACGTCACATAACTCTCCGGGAATAAAAACCAACATTAACACATAACTCTACGGGAATAAAACTTGACCCCACCCCGACCCCAAATAGACTCAGTTCACTGTTTTTTGCGACTCATGTCCCCTTTAATTGTTTTCAAAGTAACCTGGACGTTTACCTCATCCTCCTCCTATAAAATCTCTAAATTTATATATGCACATTGCGAATATACTCTCTCTCCCTCCCTCCTCCTCCCTCCCTCCCTCCCTCCCTCTCCCTCTCTCTCTCAGCCGTTACATTTTGTTTTATATATATATATACACAGCTGCTTAGATATTCAGAGTATCATGATAAAAGGATATTTGGCGACTGATTCATCCAACATGTGATATTCTCCCCCATAACCATATCAGAGTCAATGTTATCTGATGATGAATCACCGCAGACACACACACATATGAAAGAAACGAGACCTTATCGCCATATTTGCCCAGCTGACCTTCACGCCAACGTGAAATTTTATTTTTCATAGAATTTGAGTCATAATCTAGGTGGCGAACACAAGGACAAAGGTACACATTTCAATTTTGTTTATTTATATACAGAGTTTGAAAGAGGTTGAAAAAATCAATTACAGACGGAATTGTTATTTTATATTTATAACCAATCCTAAATACAGGGGAATGAATTAATATTCCATACAAATAATACATTAGAAAAAAAACTGTACAAACACGAACACGATAATATGCGCATTCCCTTTTTTCAAAAACAATACTTCAACGAAACATACTACGGCTACTATATATTTTCTAACCTGTTCCTTCACATCACAGCCCTTAGTATATACCACAACATCTTCTCCAGCACTTTCAGACCGTGTATCGAAGACGACGACGTTTCAATCTAACCCTCAAAGCTTTATTTAAATTTAGCTAACAAGTTTTTCACTAACTTGTACGAAGAGGAGGTTGATGAAGCCATGGCGAGAGTTCACGTCTTGATGTGACAATCCTTCAAGTTCACCACACATGACTCATTTTATCAAAATCAGTATCACGTGACTAAACAGCTCCGATATCATTGTTCCTAAAATGTTAATAAGCCACCCACACACTCGCCATCTTGTTTTTCGCATGTCTCGCCCTCACCTTCCCACCCCCTCCTCCTCCTCCTCTTCCTCCTCCTCCTCCCTTTTTCCCCATATTTCGCCACGTTTCGATTTGCTTTTTAATGGCTATATTCCTTAACATCCAATCTTTAACCCCCGCCATTTCAATGAAGTAGCGATAATTCGAAATATTATCAACGTGGGTTTTTTTATTCCCTTGAAATTCTCGAGCTATATCTAAAATATTATAACCTGCGAGCGGATGAGTTAAATCTCCTTCTTCATTCCATTCAACCGTGTTAGAATCTTGTAAGTGCTTAACAAAAAGCCGTAACGTATGACTTTTGGGGTTCTTTAAAAAATATTGGAATAATACCTGTTAAATCGGGATTGCTCTTTTGCGAGTCATGTCCCCTTTAATTGTTTTCAATGTAATGGGGGCGTTTACACCACCTCCTCCCCTCCAGTCACTGCACCTACATTTTCTATAGGAGGGGAGGAGGAGGAGGAGGAGGTCCCGTGAGCGATATGCCGGCATAGGTGGTTTTTGGATATTAAGGGAGACGTGTGTCCGCTACTACTAACAGCTGCCGTATCCAACTTGCCAGTACCCTCTAGGTTATTAATATACACATCACAAACCTCTTTTCTATTCATTAACCTCTCATAGGTAATGGCAGGGATAACGTAAAACTCATTCATTTTCAATTAAAAAGACTCCCTACCGAAACCTCGCAGCAATAGGCAATAAAACCGATAGAATAGTCCCCCCTTTACGACTTTTTTCAGTATATTTTTCTTCTTAGATATGACGTTGTTTTCAAGGACACAAGATGAATTTCTCGTCTACAATTTCTTAAGTGTTTAATAAACTTCTTATCTTGAGTTAGATTACCACAAAGAAAATTTCTAAAAATTTCCGAGAGAGTAGACACCAAACCACCGTTTTAAGATGGAATAACTTTACTTCTTCAATGGGTGATAAACCAGAGATGAAAAAATAAATAAAGTTTTTTATTTTTTACGTATTAAAGGTTTGCTTACGGTTCATATCCGTACAATTTGAGATTCATCAACCCAGGAATTGAATTGACTCGGATAACCTTCCAATGAACGTAATATGAGTTTTATTATCTTTTTCTCCTCCTCCATTCCCCCCCGAATAGTGATATCATACGTTTCTGGTAGATTTGTGCGAATTAATTCTTCACGATAAAATACGCCCTTTATTTCTTCCATCCGTAAATCTTCCAAGAAGTATACGACCGGATTTTGCCTTGTGATCCATTTTCGGATTTTAAAAATTTCCAGAGTATTTTGAATTGTATATCCCCTCTTAAAAATTGCGTTGCGACGCTCATCGGCAATACGTACAACGTCCCAACATTCAAGAGCGAAATGGCGGGAGGATTAACGAGAACAGCCTTTTTTATACATGCTCGAGAATTGACGTTCAAGTCCATCTCTATCCGTTAAGCGGTGAACCTCTTTGCGGGGTCGACCCGACTTTCTTTATGGGGGGTATGATTATAACTCTGAACAATGTCGCGCAAGACGTTAATGTATTTTAAGGTATTCTTATGTGTGAGATATCTATATATACGACCCTTAATAGTCCTTATGACTCTTTCAGCTATAGAGGATTTTATTTCTCTCGAATAAACGCGTATAATAAGTTTTTATATTTTTACTATCTAGATATTCTCTGACGTGGGTTTGTTATACTAATATTCCCTACCCTCATCGCTATTCAAACGTTGAAATTCCCAAATTCAAAAATTCGGTAGATTCGATAACCTTCTTCAAAGCGCGACGCATAGTAACACCATCCTTCTTTTTCAAGGGAACAATTTGTAGATATCTGGAAAAACACGTCAATAAAGACTAGCAAATATTAAACCCATTATTATACCGAGCTAATTTGGACATATCAGCTAAATCGGTGCTCGCTATTACTCTCGGTTAGGTGACATGATTTTTCTTCTGGGGAATTTTTTTGTTTTTTTCGAGTGACTTTATGCAGTGTGTAAGACTTTTGTCCACGTAAGAATTCTTTAACATTTTCACGAGTAATTTGGCTATTCAGATTTTTCGCTACTCTGAATCAAAGAGGTCCACCCCGCTGAAACTAACCCCACACCCCGTGCATCTCCGTACAAAGTTTTTAGCAGTTTTATCCGTTCTTTATCCTATATTGGTAAGCTATTTGATATTCCGTTTCACCCAGAATATTAGTCGGGAGCTGTAACACTTCAGGTGTTGACGGAGCGAAGTCTACTAACAAATAACCATAGCGGTTATGTGATTAGGGCCTTTTTATTATATGTCCGAAAAAAGGAGGCTGAAGCTTTTTGACGGCCAAATAACTGCCGACTAAAGTTTTTCAATTTGACTAAAATCACGATTTTTCATTAGAATATAATGTGAGCAAATTCAAGCTTATACTTCTACTAAACTTTCCTTGAATGAAACATATTCTGCGTTATGAATATAAACTGAAATAGATTGATGACGGTCCCGCTGTAAAGGCGTTAGTCACAAATTTATTATCACTGGCCTCCGAGGAAAGCAATCATCGAGTATGAATAATAGACCTTTATTAACCTCCGTCTCCCCCTTTTCAGCGTAATCAAAGGGATTTAAAATTTCTTTGGATACTTTAAATTTGGGACCTATTGAGGGATGCGTTTCGAGGGGGTGTTCAGATACCCCGCAATATAAAATGTATTGGAAACGCGTTTCATAGAGTTCAATGATTTTTTGACATAGGACGGACTTGCCACTGTTACTAAAAAACCCCGCGATGATAATACGAGCGGGATTAGCGAACGGGTCTAACAACTGCCCAGGGAAGGGACCTGTCGCGGCCATGATGTTAGCGCGTTTAAGACTATAGGTGTGTACTTTACGCGCTCCTTTTTATATACAAGCCTTAATAATAATTAGGGTGAATGGAAGTTGACGGCAATAATATTTGTTTAATTTCTATAATGAAATACATACAGGTTTTTCCTACAATATAAAAATAGAACGTACAGTAAAAATGCGAAGTATAATAAAAAATACAATATAATAATTCAAAATATAAAAAACTAACTGTGTATATGATTATAAAAATAAAAATACATATATACAATATATATATTAAAATATATGAATATAAGATAAAATATATAGTAAAATATATAAACTATGACACCCGGTCAAGGTGTGATACGACCCCGTTTAACTGGAGGAGAGGGTGGAACCATTTCCCGTCGAGAAGTCAAAGACGTCGAAGAGAGAGAGGAATTAACATTGTATATTTTACTATTCTCTCTTCGACGTTTTGAACATCCTTTCACCCGTGGGAAATGATGTGATGGATGTAGGGTCGGAGGAATAGGAGGAGTAGGAATTCTCGAGGTGCTAGGAGCGAATTTATTTAAAATTGGAGAGATTGCCGCTACTACCGGCGCCACCACTACCCTCTCTAGCTCCTCCTCCTCCTCCTCCTCCGCTATACCCTCCTCCACCCCAATGTCTGGATGTCCATACGCCAACGATTTATAAGGTGTCACATAATATCTCTTGTCCTCTAAAGGACAGAGAGATACCTTTCGCTGGCTCGTAGACACATCGTGCCTCCTACTCTTTGCAAATTGTGCACACGAGTATAAGTAATCTCATTCTTTTCGATTACAGCTCGATACTGGTCATGCGGAATGGTCTTTTGTTTGCCGGCACCTTTGTACACCTTTCAAGGTGTTGCTACGACTAGTTTCCGTCAGATACGAATAAACTTTAGGTTTAACGCCGATGAATTCCCTCATGAGTTTCAGCCCCCGTTTCAACCTTCACTAACCCGAGTTCCCCCTTACGTGACTCATCATACAATTCGTGAGTTTTGGGGAAATTACTCAAATCCATGTAGGGTTTGAGCGCACCCTTCAGTTCCCGATTGAGGTTATCAGTCACCAGGGAAAAGATCAAGCTGTCAGTGTCGGTATACAGGAGCTGAACTCGGTGTCCATACTGCTTTCGAAGAACGTCGTAATAGAACCGATACATCATATCTTCGGCATGTTAGTATACTGAAACGATATAAATCGGGGATTCAGCCATAACAGACTCTTTGCAATGGTTTACAATGTACCTGTCGTAACCAGTTTTTCCAAAGACTTGTACGTGTGTTTGGACACATTCCTGAGGAGAGAGGCTTCACCGGTGGTGACGACAGTTCGGGTAGAATAATTCAATGAATTTTTATTAATAGTAAACACCGAAAAGACCGTTCATTATGATTCTGATTGTGTTTCCTCTTGTCCGGATCGGTCTCTTTAGCAACGCCTTTCGGCATTCCCTCCAGAATATATTCCCTCAAATAAAAATCCTGTTTGAATTTGTACACTTTCCTTATTACATCAACTTCGAGACCGAGCCTTATCAACGTTTTGTAATAAGGGAAGACAGATCAAGTGATTACGCATGGGTAATGCGTACCCGTCAACTTGACATTTTTCTTGGGTAGCTTCACCTTGAACTTATTCATCAGGTTTTTACTATAGGGCGATAGATCCTGGTGAGTCACATTCATGTGATGAATGGCGAGAGGGAGATCATCCGTTTTGTAGAGCAACATCCCGTCCTAACTGGTTTGGTATCGAGCAGTATGAATAAACCGTATTCACCCCTGTGAATCAATGGCGGTAATATCGCTAGCGACAAAACTTTCTAATTCGACAGGGGAAAGTTCAGTTATTTCACCCAAGGGCATTTTGTATTTACTCATAACTGTGGGATACAAACTGTGAAATCAACGTATAATTATATACGATTGAGGATCACACCCTAAAACTGGGATTTAACTCTGGATTATTAGCTACCGCATTGCTTCGAACTAGACTACAAAAAACCGCCGCGGATGTTTTTTACAAATTAATTGATAGAGTTCACCATCGAAATGAGGGGGAGACGAATTTTAGAGGAATATAGGAAAGCATCGAGTGAGAGAGAGGTAGAAGTCAGGTAACGGCGGGGTCTAGTCCGAATTGCGCCATGCAAGCCTCTCCAAGCTAAATAAACGTCGGCTAATAATCCCACATGCCATTAACAAATACAAAATGGTGTAATCTAGAAAGATTGGTGCAATTAGCGGCGTTCCAAACCTTGACCACGTGTGCATAGCCCCCGCTGGAAAGGGTTTCTCCCGTTAGTAAGTTCCGAATCGAAACACTCTCGAGAAGGGATTGCCGGGCTTTCGCAGGATATTGAAACCCGTCACATAATTCATAAGGGTAGTATTGTTTACCCGTACCCAAAAACTAAATCGAGACCAAAAAATCCCGAGAATACTGGATTAACAACTGACGTGCGATTTCGAGGGAACCTTTCTGTTTGATATGACTCGAGGCGAGACTAGAAAGGGTCCCCCTAATCACGTTGTTGCTATCCACGAATCTCAGATTGCCCGATCTGGCCCGAGTAAAATTTACTACCCTCGCGTTTCAGAATTTCAAAATCATGCTAGCCCCCGCCTCTTTCAAGACCAGGGCGATGTCATATGACAAATTGTGTACGAACACTGTTAAAGTTGGCTCCTTAAATTGCATATTCAAATTACACTGTTGACACAGTGCACACACAAAGTTGTCCCGTGCCACAAAATGAGCGTGATGTCGCATTTTCGTGACTCCAGCCTTGAATTCGACGTTACATCCTTCGCAATGAGTGCTCGCTTCAAACTTATGGGTGGATTCAGGAGTCATATGTAAAGGATACGCACGCATTCGTTCACGCAATAACGCCCAGTCCCGGTTCATGTTCTGCACAACAATCATCAATGCATTTCTCTCCGTGACTTAGTCTATGGGTACAATATTCCCCTTTTACGTCAACGATCACGTAGCAGTAAGCGAAGCTTTCCTGCCGAGATACTATTCTTGGATCGTCTTCTCCGGTCTTCGGTTGAATATTATACGCCTCAAAATCCAGGAAAGCCATGTGCGAGATTGGCAGCAGAGCTTTAACTTTAGTAAACTGTTTAAATTGGCCGGGTTCTGGGTATTCGACAGTGGTTCGAGCAGTACACAGGCCTGTGTGTGTGCCTCACGGATGGTGGTTGGGACTATTAAACAAAGTCAAAACAATGTAACACATACCCACCCGCGTGCTCAATCCCCCACCCCTGCTTGAACCCCGCTGTCCGTGTCGGAACTTCTTCACGAATGCCAACATATCCTTAATCAACGCGACGTTGGTCGTCAGTGATTAATAACAACGTGACCAAATGAGGCTTTGGTGGTTACCACCTTTCCTCGCCAGATGTTACCGTCCATGTTTTTTCCGCTGTTCCCCATGACTAATTCACATAATTTATACAGATATGTTTTTGAGGTTATTCCCCTTTTCTAATGTTTTGAAAGAGTCATGGGTCAACGGCATATGTGGCGAGTGTTTGATATTAAATTGTCCCCTCCCCATCCTCCTCATTAAGACACGAGGGAGGTTGTTAATACGTGTGGGAGGGTTATCCCGGAGTACAACGTACGCTTCTAACGCTGTAACGACACAGTTGTACCCGGACTGAATATTGATAACCTGATCACTACCGCGGACTCCCTTGGGATACACCTTGAAGTTATTAATATTCACTAACTCACGCCGCGTGATATGAAGTTCAACCCTATCCAGCGAGGTCATACACCAACCCGAACCCTCAGTACGGTTGAGTCTCTCTTCCAAGTTATTAGCTATAAACTCAATAGCCTCCTCCAGGGAGTCATAGATCGAGTCAATCGTAGTGAGGGTGGGTGGAGTACATACATAAAAAGCACTTTTTTCATTCATGTCGCCTAGCATCCTCACGCTGGTGATAATAACGCACAAGTATAGCATAGCCGACGAATACCTCTTTCAAGGAAGTTACTGTGCACATCTTCGCGTAATCGGGCTATGCTACTACTTAACTTCATTGCCACGTCAATGTGTGACCCTACTGCAGCCGCATAATGAATGGTACTCACTACCTTATTACCCTCCGTTCTTTTCCCTCGTGAGTGAAGATTCCCTTCTGGTTCCTACACCTCCGCCAACGCGCGATGCTTCATTATTATTATTACTCCCCATCAAATCTTCATCTAATGGGAAGTCTTCAGCGAAGGGATCTGTAAAGATCATTTTAAATAAGCACCGGAGTGAACGTGTATTATAATAATAATAATAATCATAATATAATATATAATAATAATAATAATAATAATATAATAATAATAACAACTGCAAAAACCGCAATAATAATAATAATAATAATAATAATAATAATAATAATAATAATTAATAATAATAATAATAATAATAATAATATTTTACCTGGATCGGAGGGTGGTGAGGATGATTCATCATGGCGGTTAGAGGCTTGGACATTTTCTTTAATGACGTGACAATCTGTGTGATAACAAATTCATGAATATGGTGTGACATAACATGAACGTGGAGGTTTTTATGTACATATATTATAAACCCGATGCCCATTGTTAGTCATACAGTCTACATTCAACATGTGTGGCGATCACATCATATACGTGAATAGCAATGCCTGTATAGGTACATTTCCAGAAAATCGGGCGTGTAAATTTACCAATAGGTTAGCCGTCCTATATCATTACCGAAAGGAGTGGAACTATGAAGTGGGGCTAGTGGGAGTCATTCTCCCGAAATTATATTACGCTATTAAACAGGAGACGTGATTTTATACTATTCAATTTAACGCGATCTATAACGAGTCCGATGGGAAAACGCGTATACGTATATTTATAAGTCCATTTCGGGTTGTTGGGTGGTGATATGAATGTCATGACTAGAGCGTTTAATACGCAAATTATTGAAACAATTATCTGAATTTACGGTGAGCATATTCGCGGAGCTATCCGCAGGGACGGTTTATTCTCATGGAATGATGACACGAAGAAAATGAGCATTCCACATATCGATGCAGGAGCGGCCAAAGTTGATATGATTGATTCCATTACGATTAAATTCAGTGCTAAAGCAGCTAATATGTTTGGTTTCAATGAAAAAGTCAGGTATTTAATATACAGTTCGGGTGGCGTTGAGACCTCATCACGGTAGAAACATATTCCAGCAAGGCGTTGAAATACGTTTTACCTGTATTCGGGTATCGTTCAACCTACCATCTTGGGTGATAAAATGGTTAATCTCTTAGACTGCTTCACGTTAGGATGTGCATATGGTAAAGGTCCGCATAATGCCATTTATAAACTTTAAATACCATTGACGTATTTGGATACATTACTATCGATGTCTCGGATCAGAACGGTGAAGAAATAATGTTTACTGAAAATGGGGTTCTATCGTGCAGTCTGCACATAAGACCTAGATAAAACGCTATCGAAACTTTTCTTATAAATACCCATACGGGTGACATATACCCGTCATAGTATTTAACCGACATGGCTGGTGAACACACCATATATTTGAGCAGTCTCGGCTGTTTAGACACGTATACCAAAAATACACCTTCGAAATTTGCCAATAGATTACCTACACCTATATTATTACCTAATGGGGTTGAATATGAAGTAGGTTTAGCTTCGATCATGTTCCCGGGGAGTTATTACGCTATATTATCCAAAGATGATTTATTCACTCTCGAATTTATTACAGAGCGTCACAAACGTGATAGGCATGACATCTTTTGTATAGGACCGAGAATAGTGCAATGTTAGCGGGGGATATGAAGAGACTCGTGAGAGCTCTTAATAAGGACGTGTATGATTATTTGAAAGTTTATTACGGTGATAATTTCATAAATTATTTTAATAGTAACGGTATATTTCATTGGGATGAAGATTTAAGGAGAATTACTATACCACGTATCAAGAGAGAGAAATTGAGAACGGGGGACGTTTAAAAGTATATATGTCAAATTTAGCGGGAAAGCCGCGAAATTATTAGGTTTTTCATATTAATTACCGATTATGAAATATTAATTGGCTCGGGCGTGAACTGAATGAACACGTTTCCCTTGATTCTCTACCTGATAATTGTGGGGTAGATTATATATGTGTATACGGGATATAGTTCACCGACGATTTTGGCGGAGACTAGTAAATATATTGGACTGTTTTACTTTAGCAAGTGGTAGAGGAAAAGGAATACATAATACAGTCTACAAATTGTTGAACACGAACATCTTGGATCAGATTTCTATTCTTATCACGGATCAAAATGGTCACCTTTTACATTTCACTAAAGACTCGAGTGTTACTTGCCTGCTCCGTATTAAAACCTAGAGGAAAAATTAGATGAATAGGTGTATATAATTCGATGTCACCCTTGGCATTCCTTATTTCGTGATCGTAACGCCCTCGAGTGAACTAGAACTTGCGAATCAAGTTCCACTTAAATTGTTTGGGAATAGTATAAACAGTAAAATGAGAGTGTTATTCGCGCCTCCTTCAGAGGCGGAATTTAAAAAACTATTTTTATCAGACCCTTTATTAAGGAGAGGAGCGGGATTTGAGGATATTTCCGTTTTCTATCCCGGCCGCAGAAGGGGAAGCGTTTTTTTTTCGGCCATAAGTGGCGTTGCACGGAAAGTGCTTCCTTTTCTATTTAATGCCGCGAAACCTTCAGTTAATGAATTCGGTAGATCTGTGCTATCTGATATGGTAAACAGCGGTTTACCTTTAAAAGAATCCATAAAACGAAATGGTATAAGGGCCCTCAAAACTACTGGACAACGAATTTTAAGCGGTACTGGAAGGAGAAGGAGAACGAGACGGAAGAAAACAGTGAAACGATTAGTTAGACGGTCGAGTGTGGGAGGAAAGAAAAAACGGAGGAAGAGGAAGGGCACACGAGTTAAATCTAGGAGTAAATATAATAAGGACGTGTACGATCTTTTGTAACTCATTCATCAATTGACATCGGCGGGTACGCACTCGTTCTACCCTTCATCTAAAATTATATAAACACAAAACATGGCTAGCGTAGTTCCTAACATACCCGGAACTGGTAATCAAGTTCCTGTTTCATCGTATATTGCGGGTATATCAGAATTGTTCCCGAATGTTAATAGACGGAGAATTATTGAAACTTCAATTAATTCAAAGGAAAGACTGGATTTTACACCTTGTAATATTTCCATAAATCAAGTTCTATCTGATAATATATAGAATTTCGCGTTAATGGGGTGGCAGGTTCTTTCTTATTTAGTTTTTGTCAAGTATAGCTTTAGAATTATATACACAATAGATAGGGACAACACGCAATTAGCGGATGATGTCCATGTGTCTGTCGTTAATGGTATTAGTAATACATTAGTTTAAATCCGCTTTCCGTTTCTTGAATGAAAAGTTGGTGGAATCCTGTCCGGTATTTAACTATCAATCATATATCAAAATGTTGAAAATGATAAAACCCTCTGCATTACCTACCACCGGCCGGGCGGGATTTTTATACGATGACTATCATGTAACACACGGGGTAACTCGGCAATTTACTGCCAATACCTTCGGTCAAACCAGCAGGTGGGAGACGAAAGTTATGGGTGACATTAAAACGAGGGGCGTGCATACATATTTTCCACTTCTTTTGGATATAGCGACTATAGACATGTATTTACTGGATTCGGTTGATTTGAGACTTAGACTCGAATTAGCGAATAATAACTGGGTTATGGGCGCCCACACAGACGGACATTTAAATGTGCTGAATATAGAAAAGGCTAAATTATGGATCGATAGTTACCCCACATTATAACGCAATGTCGGCTTTAAATGAAGCGATAGCAGTTAATCCTATACAATATATATTTGATAAGACTTTATACAAGACATACGTTATTGGGCAAAATGAAAATTCGATTTTAATTGATCAGCCTTTTAACAGTTGTATACCTGAAAAAAAAGTCACATTGGCCATGATTGATATGGAAAACATTTTTCAGGTGATTACGCGACCAATAGTCTATATTTTCAATCTTTCGATTTAAATAATATAATATTACGTTAATGGGAATACGGTATATAATATTCAATGTAGTTTCCCTAATACCATCATGCAATTATATCACGAGACGCAGAAAAGTATAGGGGGTGGCGGTGATAATCTGATCACTTATGATAGTTTTAAAAATGGTAGAGCTATTTACTGCTTTAATTTTGTGGTGGAAGATGTTGAAGATTCATGCCAGTGGAAATTTCGGCAAACCTGCGAATATCGATCAGGTGGGCTACGGCTACGCCTAGCCCTTGCCCATTATACTTTTTGGGGATACCAAGGGTATTTTAACGGTGGATGCGGATAGGGTTATTCAGTGTGATGTTAGGGGTTAAATGGAATGGATACAAAAGAAATTGAAATAAGTTTAAAAAGGTTCACTCGGTGACCGGGTTAAATATTTAGGTGTGTTCGCTTCGGATGAAGTAGGATTATTGACATTGCCAGAAAGTAGAATTAAACCTTTAGTTTTTATATCTAATACATTATCTTCGTCTACTGATATTGATATTGTTGGTCATTGGGTATGTTTTTACGTGGAAAAATCACCTAGAAATATAATCTTCTTTTTTGATAGTTACGGTATAAATCCAAAAGTTTATTCGAATGACTTCTCTAAATTTATATATGCGCATCCCGAATATAACCTCTATCGCCTAATAAAACAAATACAACCTGATAAATCGTACAAGTGCGGTCTTTACCCGTTAGTTTTTTTGTTCATTGCGTGAGTCACCGTGGTGTGAAAGCAGTATTATTCTTAATACAAAATGTATTCTCATTCACTCGTTTGGGAGGTAATGATAAATGGATAACGGGATATTATTTTAAATATTTGAAAAGTTTAAATGTTCACATTGGAGGTCGGGGGTCAAACGTGCTATTACGTACAAGGAATGTCTCCTGCATCTTGAACAACTAAGGTAAAATGCTATTTTTCTTTGATTTTTATATTACTCCATTTACATTCTATTAAGGATGTTCTTCAATATATGTATCATACACCTTCAATCACATAACTTTTTTACTTATTTCAGGATGAGCTGTGAGAATCATTCGCCCATGAACGTCGGTGTTAAACTGCTAAGACGTCTTAGTCGTTTCCTCTTAAACGTTTTTCGGCATATTCAGGTTAAAATAAGGATACACGTGGAAGTTATATTGGGATGCGTGCTGAGACGGTCTGACAGCGATTAGTGTATTGAATTTGTAAACTCTTTATGTGGTCAATAAATCCTTATTTTTTTTTTGAATAATTATATAGGTGTTTTTTACTATGCCCATAATGCATTTGAACGGAAAAAAAGGAAAAAAAAAAAACAGGGAAAGAAACGGAGAAAAAGAGTGCGTGTTTCTATGGAATCAGGAAATATTATTAAAAAATAAAATATAATAAACACATCGGTTTTTTACATACCTTCACCGGGAGGTTGCTCGTTTCCTTCAGTAGTGGGTGGTGGCGAAGTTGATCGGGGGTTGCACTGTTGTGGGCTGCCAGTGGTAGTTGTTGCATCTCCTGCTACTTCTTCTTCTCCTGCTTCATGGTCATGACCCGTTTTCACCTTCCTAATAAATGAGTTTGGGGCTCCAACACCATAATAGTAATGGTGTCTGACCTGAGTGGCTACTCGTCGGCTGACAGTTCACTACTAAGAGTTATTTCCCAATATCTGAAAGGGAGGAATAATATGACTGGTTTTATATATTCCGCTTCTTTCAACGGGGTACATTATTTTATAAGAATATCTATTCCATATACAGATGAATCTTATTGCTGTTTTTAATATTTACTATACTATATGTTCAAGTAAATGGAAAGTGTTTTATATGCTACTTACTGAATAGTGACGGAGGGAAATGACGTTTTTCGGTCAAGAGAAATACTTGTAGGGACGGAGGTCGGTGTGTTGCACTTACTCTATACACTTTGGGTAAGGAATAACATCAATTTTCCCTTGTCAGTTGTATTTATGGTGTTCAGTTGGGGAAGTAATAATCAGGTGTGACATATGGTGTTTCGATGAAGTATTGTATTCCAAAGATGAAGTTCACGCCTTGTAGCGATAGAATTTATCCCCATTGGAGGAAAGATGTGTGGAAGTTTTATATATGAGTCATAGTGTGTGTGTGTGTGTGTGTGTGTGTGTGTGTGGTGTGTGACGGCCTTTGTCGTGAGGAAATGATAAGGCTTGTTTATTCGTGTCTGCGAGAAACATGACTGGAGTGATACTGATTTGATAAAATGAGTCATGTGTGGATGACCTTTGGCGTGAGGGAATGATAAGACTTGTTTATTCATGTTAGTCTGAATCATTGCTGGGAGAGGCTTGATGCTTCGTCACAACAGGTTTGTAATCAGTGATTGTGATAAAGGGGTCTTGGGTAGCGGGGCTTTCGTAGTTCATTATCTCTTGAAGGATTGTCACATCAAGAAGTGAACTCTCGCCATGGCTTCATCAGCCTCCTCTTGCAAGTTAGTTTTCGGGAACTTGTCCGAAAATAAGTTCAGGAAGAGGAATATGTGTCTAGTAGTGGCCACTAACTGTGTGACATGCAGGAATTACGGTGTTGTGGCGGACGTCATTCGAGCTTATCCATATGCCGAATTGGCAGGTTTTCGATATTCTCGCACTGGTGCATCATATGCCTGTCTTCGTGATAGGGGTATTGAAGGGTCCGCCATTGTGAAAAGACCTGAAAATATCACATCTTGGGAATGCGACGAAGAAGTTGATCTACCCACCATAGCTACCTTATTAACACAATACGGTATTGGTGCCCCATTGAAGATAATGAATACGCGCAAAAGAGCGTGGCTTATTCCAAAGATGAAGATCACGCCGATCGTTTGGGCAGAGATACCAAACAGATGAGGTTCAATCACTTTTTTTCTTCGGTCAAGAAATTGAAGGAAGAATTATTTAAATCATCGTATGACTATGTCAAATATGTTATCTTTCCCGCTGGCATCAGTCAGAGCAGACTGGTTAATATGACTTGGTTGAATCAATATTTACCTGTGTTAGCTACATTCAGTGATGAAATGAGCAAAATTGGTAAAATATGCTGCGTGGCTATAATGAAAAAGAATTTATCCCTGTTGGAGGAAAGGTGTGTGGAAGATTTATATATGAAAAACTTGTTAGCTAAATTTAAAAGCTTTGAGGTGTTAGATGAAATCGTCGTCGTCTTCGATACACGGTCGGGAAAGTGCTGGAGAAGATGTTTGTGGTATATACTAAGGGCTGTGATGTGAAGGAACAGGTTAGAAAATATATAGTAGCCGTAGTATGTTTCGTATTGTTTTTGAAAAAGCGAATGCGCATATTATCGCGTTCGTGTTTGTACAGTTTTTTTCTAATGTATGGAATGTATGGACTATTAATTTCATTCCCCTGTATTTAGGATTGGTTATAAATATAAAATAACAATTCCGTCTGTAATTTGATTTTTCAACCTCTTTCAAACTCGGTATAATAAATAAACAAAATTGAAATGTGTACCTTTGTCCTTGTGGTTCGCCACCTAGATTATGACTCAAATTCTATGAAAAATAAAATTTCACGTTGGCGTGAAGTCAGCTGGGCAAATATGGCGATAAGGTCTCGTTTCTTCATATGTGTGTGTGTGTGTGCGTGATTCATCATCAGATAACATTGACTCTGATATGGTTATTGGGGGAGATATCACATGTGGATGAAGTCAGTCGCCAAATATCCTTTTATCATGATACTCTGAATATCTAAGCAGCTGTGTATATATATATAAAACAAAATGTAACGGCTGAGAGAGAGAGGGAGGGAGGGAGGGAGGGAGGGAGGGAGGGAGGGAGGGGGGGGGGAGGGAGGGAGAGAGAGTATATTCGCAATGTGCATATATAAATTTAGAGATTTTATAGGAGGAGGATGAGGTAAACGTCCCGGTTACTTTGAAAACAATTAAAGGGGACATGAGTCGCAAAAAACAGTGAACTGAGTCTATTTGGGGTGGGGCGGGGTGGGGTCAAGTTTTATTCCCGTAGAGTTACGTGACATCACAGGGGTAGAAAAGTGGAGTCAATTTGGGGTGGGGTTGAAATGTTGGTTTTATTCCCGGAGAGTTACGTGACGTCACAGGGGGTAGGAAAGGTGGAGTCAATTTGGGGTCGGGGGTTGAAAGAATGGTTTTATTCCCAGAGAGTTATGTGACGTCACAGGGGTAGAATAGTGGAGTCAATTTGGGGGGAGGGGTTGAAATGTTGGTTTTTATTCCCGGAGAGTTACGTGACGTCACAGGGGTAGGAAAGGTGGAGTCAATTTGGGGTCGGGGGTTGAAAGAATGGTTTTATTCCAGAGAGTTACGTGACGTCACAGTGGTAGAATAGTGGAGTCAATTTGGGGTGAGGGGTTGAAAATGTTGGTTTTTATTCCCGTAGAGTTACGTGACGTCACAGGGGGTAGGAAAGGTGGAGTCAATTTGGGTCAGGGGTTGAAAGAATGGTTTTATTCCCAGAGAGGTTACGTGACGTCACAGGGTAGAATAGTGGAGTCAATTTGGGGTGAGGGGTTGAAATGTTGGTTTTTTTATTCCGGAGAGTTACGTGACGTCACAGGGGTGGGAGGAAAGGTGGAGTCAATTTGGGGTGAGGGCTTGAAATGTCGGTTTTTATTCCCGGAGAGTTACGTGACGTCACAGGGGGTATGTCAGGGGTTGAAAGAATGGTTTTATTCCCTTAGAGTTACGTGACGTCACAGGGGGTAGGAAAGGTGGAGCGATTTGGGGTTAGGGGAGGCCACGCCCCCTAATATGAGCTCATGTACGTACATGAGCTTGTTAGACAAATGGAGTCAATTATGTTGGGGTCAGGGTGGCCACGACCCCCCAGAATAGTGGAGGGTTGAAAGGATGGTTTTATTCCCTTATAGTTATGTGACGTCACAGGGGTAGTAGTCGATGGAGTCGATTTGGGGTTTAGGGGAGGCCACGCTAATATGAGCCCATGTACGTACATGAGCTTGTAAGACAAATGGAGTCAATTATGAGCTCATGTACAAATACATGACTTATCATACATATGGAGTCAATTATGAGCTCATGTACGTACATGAGCTTATAATACAAATGAAGTCAATTTGGGGTCAGGGTGGCCACGCCCCACTGAATAGTGGAGTCAATATGGGGTCAGGGTGGCCACACCCCCCAGACAAGTGGAGTCTATATGGGGTCGGGGTGGCCACGCCCCTTTTGGGGGTTTTGGGGGTTGCCCCGCCCCTATTTAGGCCTCACGTACGTACATGAGCCAATCAGGAGGGGGAGGGGGGTAGCCACGCCTTGGGGGGGGTGGGGGGCGGGGGGCGGGGCTAGAAAAGTGGAGTCTATATGGGGTCTTTTCCTCTACTT
>NC_061092.1:48979458-49001958 GCF_015104395.2 Macrobrachium nipponense | reverse complement strand
ACACACATATAAATATATATATATATATATATATATATATATATATATATATATAATATATATATACGTATATATACTATATATATATATGTATATAATATATATATATATATATAGTATTATATTATATATAACTATATATATGTATATATATATATATATTGTAATATATATATATATATATATATATATATAATATATATAATAGTATATATATATATAATATATATATATATCTATATATATATATATATATATACATATATATATATAGTTATATATACTATATATATATATATATATATATATATATATATATATATATATATATATATTATATATATATATATGTATATATATATATATATATATATATATGTGTGTGTGTGTGTGTGTATATATATATATATATGTATTATTTGTATGCGCATTTACATATGTACCACATCTGTCAATATATGTGTATCCTACGAGGTCAAAACTCCTAAACTGGTAACGTGGTCTACCTTTCATGTTGAGTGCCATCCCTGAAGTTAGCTGAAAAATCAAATATCAAACTCTAGGCTAAGTCAAACTCCCTCTGTCACAAAAATATACTTTTTATTTCCCAAAATTAGCTAACATGAAAATGGAATAAAATGGGTTAAGAATAACTAAAAAAAGAAGGTTAAACTATCATACTCTTCCCAAAATCATATTTAAATAAGCCCCTCTTTTATCTCTTTCCGTCCAAGCATTCATAGTTTATCAAAGTCAAAAACAATTCTAGAGAAATCCCATTTTTCTATATGGTGACTTCGAATCCATCTGAAAATGAGAATATAATTATCAGACAATTAAACATTAAGTTCGTCAATAAAATGTGTGGCACATCGCACTTCCCTTTCTCTAGAACCAAATTGAATGGCATTTCACTTTTACCTTTTCCGACGGACCTTCTATGCCGAAATCACTACTGTCCACTTTGACAATTGGTCGTCTAATTCCTCCGTTAATTCACATACTAGAGATTATATGTCATCTTCTGTGGCTCGTATCACGAACACACACCCACTAACCGATGTACAGATACATGCATGCTACCTACATGAAACTCGATAACTTTCCCGTGATTAACTCATGTCTTTGGAATGTGTCAATGAACTCAGTTGTGCACACAACATGTTTCCTATTTGTTTTTCATCTCAGCATCTCCGAGGAATCCAGCGTTTTGTATCTGTCTCTAAGCGGCAAGAGCTAAGGTTATCAACCCCACTATTTAATATATATATATCTCTACCAGTGGTGCCTTTAAGATGTTCCTCTATACGGCATATATATTTATTTAATTCTACCATCCTCTTCCTTGATGTTGAAGCATGAATTAATGAATATAATATTAAAAACAAGAATAACTTATGAATATTAATGCAATTATTATCATAATGATTAATAATATCACTATTAATACTTTACATGCCCGTGTGCACATGAAAAACAAAGTATGTTATATAATGCATTTTTATTCAATGGCTAAATACTGGTCTCTATCCACACAGGCACTGCGTCAATGTGGCAAATTTCGTGGGCATCTGAACGATACTTTACTTACCCTTGAAACTCCAAGGTAACAGTGGTTTACACAGAGTGTGTAAGGCTTGGTGCATAATTCAAGTTAAAAGAAACGCGAATTGCTCTATGGAACTGTATTACACAATTGAAATTCTCATTTGATACCAATTCCTTGATGTACTTTACTCAGGAGTTTGTGTCAGTCAAACAATATAATAATTCCATACAGTACTGTTTCTACTACTACCAACATCTATGTCTCCATTCATAATGTATGCATGGGCGAGATGTCTAGTAAGGTACGTCATACTAGAGCATCGATGAGTGGGAGGGCCTTCAGTAATGAAGTTTTACTATTCTCCATCTATGAGCCTGCTAGATTTAGCTAAGTTTCCCTTTAAAATGCTTTGATTTACTCTGATAAGTGTCTTAATTTTCAACATTAAACATCACTGCATATTTTTGCCAATTAGGCCGTGGCTTCAAATAGCAATTTCCAAAATACGATCCATATCCGATGCTTTGGTAAGATTTTATCGACGAAAATGAATGAGACACGGCCCTGAAATGCACAGTATTCAAGAAAACTATCGAATTTGGTACTGAAATCGTCAATTTTGAGAAAATTATAATACAATAATTAAAACAGCATTTAAATGTGTATTTATGATATTTTAAAAATAAATCTCATATGGAATGAAAAGACGTAAGGTTTTACCTGCTAAAGGATACGTTTGTCACTATAATAAAGAATAAGATCCAAGTGAAAGGAGATGTTATACACAAACATATGAAAGTATATATATATATATATCTATATATATATATATAATATATATATATATATATATATATATATATATATATATATATATATATATATATATGTCTAATAAAAGGAGCCCATGAAAACGCCAAAATATAGAGAGAAAATACTATATTTAAGAGACTGCTATCTCTCTTCAGGTAGATTAGAGAGAAAATACTATATTTCAGAGACTGCTGTCTCTCTCTTCAGGTTCATCTACCTGAAGAGAGAGACCAGTCTATGAAATATAGTAGTTTCTTTCTTTATTTTGACGTTTTTATGGGCTCCTTTTATTAGATGGAATTCTGTTGTAACAGACCATTTTTACCAGTCATATATATATATATATATATATATATATATATATATATATATATATATATATATATATATATATATATATATATATATATATATATATATATATATGTATATATATATATATATATATATATATATATATATATATATATATATATATATATATATATATATATATATATATATATACTTATATATATAAACATATATATATGTGTGTCTGTGTGTGTGTGTGGTAGTGTGCGTGTTGCGCGCGTGAACTTCTCTGGTAGTCAAGGAAAAAGAGTGGTTTGCACTCTCATCCCTAAAGACTTGTTGACAACGGGAAGGTGCTATCTAGCTAAACAGGGAAAAAAAACCCATGACGTAAAACTAAGATATACATATATATATATATATATATATATATATATATATATATATATATATATATATATATACACACACACACACACACACGTATTACGAAACGTTATTGATGAAAGTAGCACACAAATGAAAGATCGCAAGTAAAATGTAAATTTTGTTTAGCCTCTCTCTCTCTCTCTCTCTCTCTCTCTCTCTCTCTCTGACAGCTATCTTCTTTATTCTTTGTTATTAGCACATTGCTCCTTCCCTCTCTACGACCGGGTTAATGTCCTTGTTTCCCCCTTCGCGTGCAAACGACTTCTGTCTCTTTCTCTTTTACTCACACATACTACGTACATACACACTCAACCTTCGCTCTCTCTCTAGTACAAGAGCGTGACTTAACTGCTCCCTCGCAATGTGTCTTCGTTAAACTATGGTCTACAGGCATCCGTGCTGCAATTTGAATTCGTCCATCCACTAAAACGCACATGCTTATTCTAGCCGGTTAGTGTACGCATACGTGCTTTTCGATGTCGATGGCTCGCCCGTGATTATGTTCTGTTCATTTCGGTTAAGAGCTGAAAACAAATTTTGCTAATTTCTTCCATTTTTTCTTCTTCTTCCTTTTAATGTTTAGTGTCCCCAAACTTTAATAGAGTGGTTCTAGCTAAATGGACAAATATCAAGAGACTTGCTTCATATTAAATAGTGAAAATAAAACATGCACAATTTACTCATTCCGAACATAAACCCTCTCCGTTTAAAGTCTTTGGAAACTTCATTTGCAGTACCTTTGTTATCCCAGCTACTGAAGAATCCTTATTGAAAATTATTCTTATTACAGTAATTTTTTTTTTTTTTTTTTTTTTTTTTTTTTTTTTGCTTGTATCGCTCCCGTCTAACTTCCCAAGCAGTAAAGTTCACCTGTATAGTAAATGGCCCCCCTTCCCCTGTAAAAAGACGCCCTTCCTTCTTCCCAAGTCCTTTGGCAGGAGCGGGAACCGCGTCTCTCGCCATTAACCTCCTCCTGCCTGAACGACTCTCATTGTCGTCACTAGTAATTTCTTCGCAGTAATTCCATTTTAGTAATTTCGTTGCATGGTAATTATAAATTAGACATTTTCATTGCAATGGAATTACGTTGCAATACGTTACATTGTCAGCAATTTCATCGCTTATCTTTTTTTTTATTCCAAGGTAAAAACATCACAGAACAATATATATTTTGAAGACATGTAAAGATATTCAAAGTAAAACCACACCTCAAGATATAAAAAGGGGTACGAAAAGTTGGTATTCATTAAACCTTGTTTATTCGTCTACTAATACAAACTAATACATGCTATTACGTAACAATATGTAAATAGGTCGTTACGTATTGTGTTTGGCGATGGGGTTGGCTCTAAGGCTTTTAATTCTGACAAAAGCTTCTAGTAACTCTCTTCAGGCAAAACATTACCAATCATGATAAAATGTATTGAGTACAGCTGCTTGAATTAAAGGGTACTGTTCTGAAAGTCCCATCTGCAGACCAGATGTTTGCACTGGATTTCTTTCACTCAAAAATAGAATAATTCTGTCAGGTCCATCATCACTGTCGAACAGAAGAAAAGGTTGATTTGGATGCGTTTGCATCGGATGAAATTACTAATGTAATGTGTTGCATCGTAGTTACATTTCAATGAAAATGTCTAATATGTAATTAACTTACGATGAAATTACCGGTCACCCTCCTACACGGAAAGCGCCAAGAGCTCGGAGAGGTTTTGCAGCCTTAAGCATTCCGTCTTATTTCCTTATCTTGAAAAAAAAATCAAACTTTCTCTCTCACAGTTGGCAGAGACGCTTACCGGTTGTCCGTGCGAGTAAGACTCTGCTTAATGTAAAAAAAGAAAAAAAAAAATCTTCATTGCCACCTGACTGAAACGAGGTAAGGGTAAAACGAGGTCACTTGAAATTGTCTTTTTGAAAGCCCGCTATTTGGAAATCATTATTATTGCCAAGACAATCTCCCTAAGGACTTTCCAGTGGGATCGGAGAGTATCAAGGAAAGTCAAATTTTATCCTTCCCAGTTTGCTAGGGAGATATGATGATTTTCTCTTGTGGCATTAATTAACTTAGAAAGTATTTTATCTCTCATATATAGTTTCAGTAGTGTGGGCTCATCCGCATTTTTTTTTTTCAAAATCTGTAGAATCTCATTTCATCTTCTTCCTTGTTATTTTTACAGTTATTATGAATACCAACTGAACACCAGAGACGACCCCGGCGTGACCTGGACCTGAGATCCACCATTCCTGTATGCAAGTTACTGTTAATACCAGTTTATGACGGCAAAATCCCGTATTAAATAAAAAAGAAAAAAAAAACATCACATTCAGCATCATCTACATTTCTCCCAATATGAATATTGGCCAGTTATTGAAAAGTACCGCTGAGCTACGGAGGCGAGTAATAAGAAAAATAAAAAGTAAAAAAGCATATATAGATCAATTCGCTTAATTCTACCATTTCATTCAACCGAATTTGTTTAAAAGAGGGTTGTCATCTGAATTATTATTATTTTTTTTTCTTTTCTTTTTTTTCTTTTTTTTGCTCTATCACAGTCTTCCAATTCGACTGGGTGGTATTTATAGAGTGGGGTTCCGGGTTGCATCCTGCCTCCTTAGGAGTCCATTACTTTTCTTACTATGTGTGCCGTTTCTAGGATCACACTTTTCTGCATGAGTCCTGGAGCTACTTCAGCCTCTAGTTTTTCTAGATTCCTTTTCAGGGATCTTGGGATCGTGCCTAGTGCTCCTATGATTATGGGTACGATTTCCACTGGCATATCCCATATCCTTCTTATTTCTATTTTTAGATCTTGATACTTATCCATTTTTTCCCTCTCTTTCTCTTCAACTCTGGTGTCCCATGGTATTGCGACATCAATGAGTGATACTTTCTTCTTGACTTTGTCAATCAACGTCACGTCTGGTCTGTTTGCACGTATCACCCTATCCGTTCTGATACCATAGTCCCAGAGGATCTTTGCGTGATCGTTTTCTATCACTCCCTCAGGTTGGTGCTCGTACCACTTATTACTGCAAGGTAGCTGATGTTTCTTGCACAGGCTCCAGTAGAGGGCTTTTGCCACTGAATCATGCCTCTTTTTGTACTGGTTCTGTGCAAGTGCTGGGCATTCGCTTGCTATGTGGTTTATGGTTTCATTTTTCGTATTGCACTTCCTGCATATGGGAGAGATGTTATTTCCGTCTATCGTTCTTTGAACATATCTGGTTCTTAGGGCCTGATCTTGTGCCGCTGTTATCATTCCTTCAGTTTCATTCTTTAGCTCATTCTTATTATTATTATTATTATTATTATTATTATTATTATTATTATTATTATATTAGGAGAACTTTTTTAGACAAGATTTTGGGAAATTAAACGCTGCTTCAGCGGCATTTTGTTTCAAGTGAAAGTTTTCTACTGAAATTATTCTTATTGTTGTAGTTATTGTTACTGATATTGCAGATGATTAGTATTGTCATGATGAATACTTGGAAGTTATATTTGTGTATTTTATAAATGTTTTGTGAACAAATATACAGCAACATCAAGAGCATTTCAAATAACTTAATATCAAACTCAGATATAGGTGAGTACTTATTCATTGTCCCATTTGCCCATGAAGTTTCACTGTATGTATATGGAAATGTTGTCAAAAGGAATTAGCAATTGCAGACTTAACATTTAATTAAAAAATTAAAATGAATACTGATTTCGCTTAAAAAATGGACCTTTTTGCACATATGGGAATACATATATAACTGTGAACACAAACTTACATACTAACACGCACGCACTCACACACACAGATATATATGTAAGTAATATATATATATATATATATATATATATATATATATATATATAGTATAGTGTGTGTGTGTGTGTGTGTGCGTGTGTGTGTGTATCTATATATATATATATATATATATATATATATATATATATATATATATATATATATATATATATGTGTGTGTGTGTGAAGAAAAACAGGCCCATAAAAACACCATACTATACACGTTGCAACCATAAATTTCGGATACCTCTCCTTGCGTATCTTTGTTCACTGGTCAAGTATGGACAAATGATTGTGAGAAGAGTGCACAGGAGGCATATGCAAGCCTGGCAGCTCGATGAGGGTGGTATATACTCGTAGATGACCGTTCACGTCTTGTCTGGTGGGCGTATTCACTGGAACACCTACTAGAGAAGAGGCCTGATGATTAACTCGTTGGTGAAATGCGATTTCCAGTGTCCTCTTGACAGGTTCATACCTTTGGTTTAACTGATGATGGCAGTTTCCAGCATGTTCTTCTTGTATGGACAGCTAATTTTAAAAACCAGCTCGACCCCACTCCAATTTATGGTATGACATTTGTTCCTATTATGTACGACAATTCACCAACATAAAATCTCATTAGAGTTACTGTGCGGTATCTTCCCGATGGTTAATGAAAAATGTTTGTGTGTATGTGTATGTGTGTGTTTGTGTGTGTGCGTGTGTGTGAGTGTGTGTGTTACAGAGAGAGTAGGCTATTCATAAAATTTATTAGCAAAATAGTGAACAGTGAAGCAGGTAAGAGGGGGTGAACATGGCCATAGCTAACACCGCGAACCGTGACATAACGGTTGCCACCAGAAACAATATTATAAAGGGGAGAAAGAAAGAAAAGGAGGGCAGTAAGAGTGAGAACAGTCAAAATGACAGAGTACCGAACAAGAGTCAGAGTAGAAGGTGTGAGCAAGTATGAAAGTATTCCCAATGTCGCAGTAATTTTACATAAAATTTCTACGGATCTCTCGCAACTAGCATTTTCATAGTGTATTTCAGTCTCGAGGCCAGCCGACTCCCGTAACAAGCAGCAAATAACCCTATGTAGAACATTTATGCTTAAAAAGGAATAATACAGAAAAAACCTATTGTCAAGAACCCAGAAGAGTATCTATCTTTAAGTGAATTCAACTTGTTCCTGAACAAGAAAAGCACAACGCCTCCCCAATCAATGTTACCTTATCTAGTCACAGAAGAAGGCCTAGAAAAGTGGTACCAGCTTTAGTGGAATTCAAGAAAGAAGAATTGTTCAACTAGAGAAGGAAACAATGTACAGTGATTTTCTACCAAAATAACTCCACTCCCATCATATCGCCATAACATACATACTGCTCTACAAGAATAACTAAGTTCGAGAGACTTGTACAAATTCTAATATCAGTTACCGCGACATAAGCAACATTTTCACACTCTGCGCAACTGTCTCATCAGACTGTCTTGTACGTCCTGAATTCTTGGTTCCGTAGCTTAATGCGTATATATGAATCACGGTGATGTGATAAAACTCACAATATAGCTATGTGACAAAAGCACTACAAAGTTATCAAGGTCGAGGTGGGTTGATGTCGGCTCTAAAACAACGAATACCTGAGTGCGACAGGGATTTGTAGGTGAGAGGCAGCGTTAACTTATACCTCTTGGGGTAGCCTTGTAGGTAAAACAGCTTCACTGTACGTCCTCAATTCTTGGTTCTGTGGTTCGCTCTCATGAGCCGATGAATTTCTTATCAACTAAAAAGTTCCCCTTCGGTTAACATATATGAAAATATAAATATATTAATTCAGAGGTAGAACGAAATAGACATTAAAGGACATTTGTAGCTTAATGTGTGTATTATATATATATATATATATATATATATATATATATATATATATATATATATATATACACACACACATATATATATATATATATATATATATATATATATATATATGATATGACTGCTCACTACAGATTATGGCTCCAGGAGGTGATAACCTTCAAATTATACGCAAGAGGTTTTAGCACTACGGGAATTTATCATGCACTGAAGTCATTGCTGAAGTTAGCAGGATGGATTTTTTTTTTAAGGAAAAGACAGTTTTGCTGATGGGGCAAAGTTTATATCCCCTGACCGTAATTTTTATTCGCTCACACACATACATTTATATACATATATATATCAAGCATAAAAGGCCCATTAAAACGATGTTTTAAATCCAAGGACTATATTTCAGTGGACTTTCTTCCACCCTTATCAAACAGTGAATGATAGAAGGAGTTTCATTAGAGAGAATATATGATAGGAGATATGCCCTTGAGTGAGGCCTGGGGACGTTGCTGAGCCATTGTGGATTCCATTAATTAATTGTCTTAATTACTTCATCGTTGCCTTAATAAAAATGTTATCTATTCGGTCTGAGTCCCAACTTATCTAACTGATCGTTTATGTTGCATTAATCTTTCCTTGAGAGATTTACCAGTTAAACCGAAATATGGCTTATCACAGTCCTTGCAAGGGATTTCGTAAACTCTAATTAATTTTTTGAAAGCAGTTCCTGCTGAACGTTAATTAATGATTTCCTTAGTGTATTCGGATAAGTGAAAATGAAAGGGTTCGAGGGGCCTTAGGTTTGCGTGATCTCTCGTAAATTTCCACGTGAGGGATTATGATTTTGTTTGTATTTTTCCTTTTGTTTTCTGTAGGTTTGTAAAAAAATGCTCTTTGCTTTATTTATGGCTTTTTTCTATTGTGTGCTTGGGAATTTAACAAGTTAAAGTTGATTACTGATTGTTTCAAATTCTTTGTTGAGAAAATCTGGGGAGCAAATTCTCAGGGCTCTAAGAAATAAGTTACTTGTTATGCCGAGTTTGACTAAAATATCATGATAGCTGTAATCCTAAAGACAGGGAATTCATAGTTGTTATTAGTTCCGATTATTAAGTCACCTAAAAATGGGATTTGGTTATTGTTTTCCCACTCTACTATGAATTTTATGCTCTGACTAAGGAATTTGATTTTTGTAGAAAGACATCAAAATCGCCCCACTTGTTTTCCCAATATATCAAGATGTCTTGTACATAACGAAGACAAATCATATCTGCAAGTCTGATAGGGTTTATAATTACAGTTTCAAAATATTCCATATACAAGTTAGCTAATACCGGACTAAGCGGGGTCCCCATACTACAACCGAATTTTTTACGGTAAAAGTTATTACCAAAGGAAAAGACGTTGTTAAGAACGCCCTCTAGGAGGAAGCCATAACGGGTTCTTTTATTTTAATCTCAAATCCAGTGACAAAAACACAAATCAGTAGGAGCGAGGAGAAACCAGAAAGACACCTAGGCAAAAATTTCACAATATTTATTTCACAATAAATGTACGAACACTGATGGCTCACAAAAAGTAATAAATTGATAAAGTACAAAATGCCATCAAATAACTCAAAGTGTCACCTATAACTAAAGCTAAACCCTACTCATAGTGAAGAAACCAAATCTTAATCTTAATAAGGGACCCAAAAAAATTTACCCATCACGCTAACCTATTACTAAATAGAAAGGAAAGAAGTGGAAGGACATACAAAAAGAAATAATAATCCTACCTAAGACATAAAAATTTAAACCTTAATATTAATGTATATACTCCTATGAACAGCTTTCACAATAATTAAATATACTATCAAACACACACTTTGAAAGACTATATAATTACACCCTCTTTAAGGTGTAACTGAAGATACAAATAGATTGGTCCTATGACACAGACCAGTACTAATACAGATGAGTCCATATACCGCTCAAAAAATGCTGTCACAGAACGTCACTCTCATCAGAAGAACTGCACTTCAAAACCGTTGGTGGATATTCACACTTTAGTCTACGGCTCGCCAAAGATACAGAGGATGTTCCTCTTACCTGAGAGAAGACACCCTACTTGCTCCAACAAGGCCACTCTGGTGCTGATACAGTGGATACATCCATAAAAGACGAAAAAGGCTCTCGAGCCCAGATCTACACACAACTGCCAACGTCAAGATTAAGCCAGTAGGCCACTTAAATCACAGTTGCACGTCGTACTGCCACATGTAGCTTCACATGCATAACTGCCTTTCACATTGAGAAGCAGCTCAATGACAGCAGATTGTTGTTCGCCAAGAACAAGCGAGAAATCTTCACAATAGGACGATATGTGTATATAATCCACAACAGCAGACAGATCAGCAGCTCCAGAGTCTTCAACGGCCTTGAACTAGACTCTCGAGAATACTGTAGGAGAGTCCCAAGTCACCTCTCCTTACAACACTCCCAGTCACCACAAAGAAAAAATAAACAGAGTTACAAATTTGGCAAGGAAGCAAAAACACTGAGGAAGGCTGCACTTCAAACTGCACTCAATAGATCGCGCCACAAAAACTTAAGCTTTTTCAACCAAAGCAAATTAACACTACATTTAACCAAAATATATACTAACGTAAAACCAACAGCAAAATACCTAACTTAACTTAGTTTTACAAAATTGCAAACAATAGAAAAATAAAAGCCATCAGGCCTGACAGACGTTATTAGTGACTCAGAGCTCTATAAGTTGCATTATTTTATTCGTTTCAATGGAGAAGTGGTTAGCAAATGGCTCTAGTTTGTTTTTGAGGAACATTAATACATCTTTCATGGGTACTTTCGTGAAAAGGGAGTCTACGTCTAAGCTGAGAAGTTTTAAGTTGTGTACAGGGATATTTGCCGACCTGAATCTTTTGCTAAAGTCTTCTGAATGTTTTACATGACCAGGGAAAAAAGTTCCTAAAGAGGGGGATAGTAGCTCGGCTAACCAATTAGAGATTCTGTAGTTCAAAGGTCCAGCACATGAGATTATGGGACGGAAGGGAATGTTAACTTTGTGAGTCTTGGGGAGGCCCTAGAAATAAGGTAATTTGGGATTGATTGTTTTGAGTTTTTCCAGTATTGACTAGCGAGGAAGTCCACAATGGGTGGAATCACACACTAAACGTGACAAGAGTGTGCGAGGTAATTCAAGGTGGACAAACTAACACCGAAAAATGACTTACGGTTTAATACAAAATTTACCAGTCAGAAGGGCACCTGAACCACTTAAATGTACATAAAAAGAATACAATAACTCTCACACATAATTAAACGAAACTAAACTGATACCAGTTAAGAAAGAAAGCAACACATTTATACTGAAAAGGGGTTCATATAGTTGGAGGTCAAAAAGGAAAGGAATAGCCGAACAATTTACAGACTAACTAAATATACAAATAAGGACTATGATTGTAATTATACAAATAAGGACCTTAAATATCCTAAGGTCTCATCAATGGCTTTAAATCAACCTCTACACCTGGAGCTATCCTGGTTATACAAGGATGATAGGGCCCAAACAGTCGACAAATGTGCTTGAATGCCGTGATCTCGTTTATCTGCAGACATTCCAACGAAAGCACCTTAACGGCTAACAGAGGTCCCTCTGGCAATAATACTGAGCCAGAGGAGCGGACGACTGGTTTACGCGCTCGCCTACCGATTCGGTAGTCCAAAGTTTGATTCCTCACTCTTTCAACGTGGAGTCAGAGGAATTAGTTTCTGGTGATTAGAAATTAATTTTTCAATATGTGGTTCGGATCCCATCGTAAGCTGTAGGTCCCGTTGCTAGGTAATCACTTGGTTCCTAGCCACGTAAAAATATTTAATCCTTCGGGCCAGCCCTAGGAGAGCAGTTTAATCAGCTCAGTGGTCTGGTTAAACTAAGATATACTTAACTTCAGAGGAGCGGATGAATAATTAATAAATCCTTCCAGAAACAGGGAAAGACGGATCTACACAGCTGAAATCCCCCATGGGCAGGTAATCCAAAAATAGCCTGCAATAGCAACAGGTAATTCAGCAACCTCTTACTATATTATGGTTCAGGAGAAGATTCCCTGTCCGTCTTTCACTGCACAAGACGTGGGGTTACAAGTCTTGAAAAGAAAAACAGACGAATGAAACTGCTTGTTTTATTTAAAAAAAAAAAAAAAAAAAAAAAAAAAAAAAAGCCAGACAGGAGGATAAACAATTTCCTTAAGAAACACTGCCCGAATGGCTTAATTAAAAAAAAAATTATACAATATATATATATATATATAATATATATATATATATATATATATATATATATATATATATAATGTATATGTCTATATCTATATATACTATATTTGTCTGTCTGTGTGTGCATGTATGTTTTTTGCGTGCGTATGTGTTTACCCAGTTCTAATTATTATTGTTACTATTATATCCGACGTAAGACAGAGTTGCTACCAACTGCTCCAATTTCGTCAACTTCTTAGCAGCGGTCTGAGTTTCGGAATCTTCCCTTGCAATTTATGTTATAGGGTGGACAGTTTGCTGTTGATATTTGTTTATCAATTTGATTGTTTATCTCTCTGTTAATGGCCATCCTCCTAGACACTGAATTATACATCCCTGACTGCTATGGCCATAAAGTTGCTGCTTCGCCTATTTCATGAATGCAAATTATGCTTTTATACGAATTGTTTCAACTCAGCCTTTTCCATCAAATAACATGTTTTATGTAGCTGGAAGTTTATGCTCATTGCAAACTGAATATTGTATTTTATGTAGCCTGAATTTAGAGTCAGCGTCCCTGCAGGAAAGATAATAAACGTTTCAGTTCGAAGATCGAGATTCATCACAGCAGTCTACGTACAAGTAGTGGGCTATGAATTGTTCATACTACGAAACGGGGGTTACCCGGTAGCTGTATATGATTAGCATACAAAGGGAAGGCATATGCTAAGAAGATGGTGATATATGGGAACCGCCGAACAATTTCTTTACGGTGAAGAAACCGAGACGGGTTTTACTGGTTAAGAAAAAAATGTGGCTCGTCCCTACAAAAGGGAGAAAAAAAATGTGAAAGGAAGTTTTTCAAGGCATTAAAAACCGGTCTTAATGAATAACTTATGGAATGTGTAGGTAGGAAGATAATTCAACGAGTAGTTGTCATGCCGAGTTCCATAGATCATAGCGATTTGTAATGATACTGTTCCTCGTAAACAAACTACCAAAAAGAAAACGGAATTCTTCAGCTGGAAAACATTAATTTCGTAGCCAGCTTTCCATAAAAGAAATATATATATATAAAGAAAAGTGCAAGAGGGAGGAAGGAGTGAAGATAATTCATTTTTGAAGGTGAGGAGGAAAGGAGAAAGTAATATCCAGACAGCAAAAGTGTCAGAGCTTCATTTTCTTGCTTCCTACCAACGCTGCAAGCAGCCATTCCATGCAACTGCTCATCGCGAGGAAATTGACTGATGGCATTGGCTTGCCCCTTTGTTCGCTCGGGTCCCCACAGATTGGTTCTTGGTTCAGTCGAGTCAAAAGAGCAAGCTGCATTTTTTCTTCTTATTCTCCTGACTTTTGTATTTGTTCCTGCTTTCGCAGTTTACATTATTTCTCCTAATCTTCTTTTGGTGCTAATCTCCTTGGATATACAAACCAGCTGTGGTAGCAAAATAATTGTGATAAAGACATTTCCGTTTGTATGTGACTCAGATCAGGCAAAATCAGTAAAAACAAAATCTTCTCCATGTCTTCTATGGTATTAATGGTAGTCTCTGGTATTAATGAATTCGGGAACTTAGTAACATATGCTGTCTGGTAGATGTTACCTTCCCACATTTAATTTTGGGAATTCATTCTCCATGTACAACCTGGTTCCCTGACTGCCTCATTCCCCAACAACCAAGCTCAGGGAATCTCTCTAAGCTCCCTTTGCTTTCGGGATTCTCTTAATCATCCATCCATTTTCATAGAGGCTTGCTGTCGCTTTATGGTGTATTCGACCCCATAATGTTCTCGTTCCATCAGTCATGAAGAAGGTCCGCATTGTGTCACCGTCCTCTCGGATGTTTTTCATTTTGTTCTTGCCCTTGTGGGCTTGTTCCATATGGATAGTGTTCATCTTCTCATTAATAATAATAATAGTAATAATATTTCAAAGGAACTGCGTCGAGTTCAGATTTTCAAAACTAAGCAATCAAAATGTTTTAACAAAATGTTTTAACAAGTTCAAATACTTAACTGATTGCTTAATATGCCTTTATATCCTTTTCTTCCTTAAATATGCCGTGTCTGAGTACGCATCTCTTTATACAAATATATTCATCCCAATTCCGCCCCGGTTGTTTGTAAAGTAAGAAAACTAATGTCACATAGCCATGAGCAAAAAAAATTTCTTAATAGATGTGCCAATTATTAATAAGAAAAATAACCGAGAGCGAACATCTCTTGTGTAAGGAGATTACATAACGAAATGTTAACAGTTTGCAATAAGCCTCAGTTGAGGTAATCCATTTACTCCGGGAATCTGCTTTAGCCTTTGAGCCGAAGTCAGGTCAAATGGGGGCAATCAGACATTGTCGAGTTTAGATAGCGGGTTATACAAAGGTCTTTGAGATCACTTCAGAGCCTGGAACAAACAAACCAACCAATGTACGAAAAGATTGACAGACAAGCGGAACGCATACAAGGATACGTTGATAAATAGATACACATATAGACAGTAAAATAGAGAGATAGATTTGTAACCTTTCGAAAATGTAGGAAATGACACAGGACTGAAATTCTAAATAGAAACGAAAGACGACGGCCAACGTTGTTTGTGTTTTTTGTGACCATTATCAGGTAAACCACGCGTATTCGTGTTTCACTCGTCCCTGCATCTAACAATTATGTGGAATTAGCTGAAAACCATGATTATAGCCTGCCCTAACCACTGATCTAACGTAACCCTCTTTAAGGGAACAGCGTCCTTTCTGAATTCGCCCCCTGAACCCGCCAATGACCTGGCCTAAACATACGGCCACTGAGGTTACAGCGATTATCGTAACCTGAAGAAACCTGACCAAGGGCACAGATTTCTGCACCAAGCGCCTCAACACCCTCCTTCCCTTGCTGACATCCGCTTCTGACTTACACTTCAATAGTGCTGCAGGGTTTTGTATTTCATCAAGGGACCCTTCAAATACACAAACACCCGCAAACTTCTTCACCAATAAAACCTTCCGGGCGTAATGTATGTTCGAGACTTGAAAATAACTCTCACCGTCAAAAAAAAAAAAAAAAAAAAAAAAAAAAAACAAAAAAAAAAAAAAAAAAAAAAAAAAAACTGGAAAAGTTGCCAACCTTTCGTGTACAGTCCGCAACTCCCAATTACCAAAGAATATGCCGCCGCTTCTGAAAATCCTCAGCGCAACGACAAACACGTTCTTTGACCAAAAGACTGAAGACCGATGTCTCGAGAGATTTATGGTGTTGAGAAAACACCAGAAAAGAGTAATTCCTCAGTTTTTGTCTCCTTCTTAGCTGGAATTACCTCACGTCTGCGCCCAAGTGGAGCCCAAATGTTCAAATCCAAAAGATTAGTATGCTCCATATTTATGCCCATGGATGACCAGGATCATTCCCGATCTCTCTCACGTCAAACAATAAATATCTCTTTTAAAACTGAGTGAAGGCACGACAATTATCTTGTCCTGACATTGCAGTCATACATTAACACATACATGCATATATATACAAGTTACTTATTTTGGAGATGATTCCCAAGAAAGTTTATAAAGTATCTCAATTTTCATTTCAATGTAAATACTAATACTCACTGAATAACTTACATCAATTACAGAATCAAAAATGTTCGTATAAGTGTGAAAATGTTAACAAAACAACATAGCATTTAAGAAATAATGTCTTAGATATCAGTATAATCGAAAGAGAAATAAATACTTTATGTAAAGGAAAAAAGATATGAAACAATAATAAATACAGAATGAACTTCAGGTTTCCGTCTTATATACGTCTGGTATTAATATCAGTTATCATCGTTTCCACAGTATACATATTAATTATTATAAACAAGAAAAATAACAAAATGAAAACATGCAACATTTCCAGATATACTCAAACGGAGGTTTTGAAAGCAAACTCAGTATTCAACAGAAAGCATAAAACTGCTTTTGAATTACTCTGCTCCTTCCCCTCTTCTACCACAGAGCCATTTGTGTTCAATCGGAGAGATCGGACAGCCGCTCAAGGTTCGGCGAATTGGTGGAAGCGGTCGACCTCGGAATCGAGAAGTCAGCAGTAATCTACTATAGAGCAGTTTCCGAGCTTATTCGCCTTCCCTTAACGACTTACTGTGCTGGTATGGTGCAGCATCGCTTCCCAAATTTCGTCCTGCATGTGTGTGCACTTGTAACTTCATAATTACTTATAATACATATACACAGGCACAAACGTAAGCATATAAAATCTATCCACACAGGCAACAACCACGCACTCGCGAGAGAGAGAGAGAGAGAGAGAGAGAGAGAGAGAGAGAGAGAGAGAGAGAGAGAGAAAACGAAATCCAAGTAAACAGGTCAAACAAAGGAGAGCAAAACTATTCTACCAAAGAAATATCCGTATTGCCCAATACATATTCATCAAGAAAAGAGCAGGAAGAAGGAGCAACTCACAAAGGCAGTGGAAAGAGAACTGGAAATTTTCTTTTAGGAGAGAAAGAAAGAAAGGAGGGAAGGATAAAAGGAAAAAATATTCCGAAGGCGGAGACGTCCCTACTTCATCTCCTTGTCTCCTCCGCGGGTTTTTAAGCGGCCATTCCTTGCAAATGCACACTGCTAGGAAATTGACTGGTGGTCCTTTCATGCTCATTTGTTTGTATTGGGCCACCTCAAGATGGCGTCATCGCTCACGGCAATCGAGCATATATATCATCCGCTTCTTTTATTTTCCGTTCTCTTGCTTTTATTCCTATTCCTTTTTCTGAATTTCGTATCTCTTGGTTTAACTCACTTTTGCTCCTTAATTCTCATTCAAACAGCATTTTTGTCAATGAAGCTAATCGTGGAAACTCACTGCATATATATATATATATATATATATATATATATATATATATATATATATATGTGTGTGTGTGTGTGTGTGTGTGTGTGTGTGTGTGTGTGTATGTGTGTGTGTATATATATATATATATATATGGGATGAGACCTGGGTTACAATAAAGAACAGATCAAAATTTATTTAAAGACAAATGTCACTGTGAAATTATTTTGATGTTCATTTACAGCTAAGTGCACATTTTACATAAAAAAAAAATTTAAATACTTCCAGTTTAAGAAAGAAGCATTTGACTACGTCATTAAGCAGTATATTTTCTGGATTGAACTTTATTCTAACTTGAGTAAAATAGATTCTTTGTTAATGGCACAAGTAAGCCTTTTAGTCTACTACCAATATGATATAATCCTGTTCCATATTAGCAATAATTCTTGTACATTCTATATGTAAATGCTATTCTTCAAGATATGAAAGTAATGAGATGGTCGGGGTTAAGAAAAATTATGTTAATGATGTGAAAGTCATAACGATGAGCCTCCACAATTGTTTGATAGGTTTACGGATTCGGTGATGCATAAATTGGAAAATGTTTAATTTTCCTAGTTAAAGTTTGAGAAAATCTGGAAAACACAGAAAGAAAATATGAGAGGGAGGTAAATATAAGCTGAAGATGAGGTTCTGGGGTTATAGACTCAGAAATGGAGTACAACTTCTTTTGCCTAGCCTGGGCCTAGCAGCAGTGTTTAGTGTGCTTTTGTCGGTAGAACCTCAGTGGAATCCATCAAAATGGACCAAACCCCCCTTAGAATCAAGAATTTGCTTCTGGTTGCTGTTTTTGGATTGTCTGGTGCTGTAACAGGAAAACATACTGGGCAACATTAAGACGCAGAAAAGTGACATTGATGATTACAATGGAAAAAATCAAGCATTGGGAAGTTCGTCTCGAAAGAAAAGAGATGAAGAATCTGAAACTGGTAAAAGTTAAATTAACCAAAAGGGTTCGTGATCTGGAAAATGCTCTTCAAGAAAATAGAAAGGAAAAAGAAAAAGGTGGAGATGCAGAGAAAAGAAATGGAAAAAGAAAAGGAGGCGATGCAGTCATACAGAAGACGGTTTAACAAGCAGAAGATGGAACAGCAAGTCTTGCAGGACAAGATGTCTTTACTCGAGAACTAAAATCAGCTGATGCAGAACTAGTGTGCGCTCAGGAAAAAGCACGAAGTATACTGGAAGGTGAGATAACGAGGATGAAAGCAGAAAGAAAGCGACTGACTGAGAGCGCTGCTGCAGTTCGTAAGCTTAGAGATACCCTGAACAACAAAGTAATGGGAGAAGAAAGGATGCATGCCGATGACTAAACAAATTCGAGGACTAGAAAATGAATTCACCCAATGCAAAACTAAGAAGGAAAATCTCGAGAACTGCAGGAGCAACATGGAAAGCTGTTGAGAGCAAATGATTTTCTTCCGTGTCAGCTATAAGAGAAAGAAATGAAGCTTAGTCAGCAGGATAATTCACTGAAAACGGAAGACCACCAGCTGGAAGAGATGATGGGGCTGGCCAGCAGCATGGAGGAAAAGAATCCTCTTTTGGAGGGTGAGCTGTGAATTCTGCAGATGAAGAATGAAATGTTGCTCGGCGACTACAAGAACCTACAGATGACGAAGGAACACTTTAAGAACTCAAATGAAACTCTACAGAAAAGGATTTGCAGTTCTTACGAGCTGGCACTAGGCAGTAGGAACCGGCCTCAGACGGACGGAAGGGAAATTAGAGTGAATCTCTGATAATGGAGGGCAGGAAGATTCACTTATGTCTGTCGGAGAAACAATGTTATTTACACAAAGTCCATTTACTGCTTGTGTTTAGTTTCATATGTAAATATTAATCTAGTTTGGTTTGTATTTTTTTGTAAATTCAAGTGTAAGGATACAAAAGTTTTAAAATTACTTCCCTCTGTTCATTGACTATCAAAAATATATTGACTTGACATTTTATCTTAAACGGAAAACAGTGATATATATATTATATATATTATATAATATATGATATATATATATTATATAAATATTATTATATATAGATATATATTATATATATATATAGATTATATATATATATACTATATATATATATCTATATATATATTATATATTGCTTATTATATATGAATATATCTTATATTTTATATATAGTACTATATATATACTAGTATATATATAGATCTATATAGATAAGCTTATTATATTATATAATATAGTGATATATAATAGATATATATTATATATATATACATATATATATATATATATCTATGTAATATATATATAGTATTATATATATATATAGATATATATTATATATCTATATATATATATTATATTAGTATATATATAGTATAGATTACAGATATAGATAGATATATATAGATTATATTAATATAGTAGTATAATATATATAGATATTATAGATTATCTATATATATTAATATATATATATGATCTATCTATAATTATATTAATATTATATAGAGATAATATATATATTACTATTGTATCTATATAATATATATATATATATATATATCTATCTTATATATATATCTATATATCATATATTATAATATATAGTTATACCGTATCTATATAGCATAATTATATATATATTTATATAGATATATTATATATAGATATATATATATATATATATCTATATATATTATATTCTATATATATTAGCATATATAATATATATAGATATATGTAATAAAAGGAACCCATAAAAACGCAAAAATAGACAGAGAAAATACTAGATTTCAGAGACTGCATTCTCTGAAATATAGTTTTTCTCTCTATATTTTGGCGTTTTACGGGCTCCCTTTGTTAGATGGAATTCTGTTGTAACAGAACATTTTTACCAGTCATATATACATCTACTATATAGATATATATATATATACTATATATATAATATATATATATATATGATATATATACGGTATAAATATATAATAAAAGATATATATATATATATAATGTATATATATATATATATATATATATATATATATATATATATATAAAGGTATATGGCACGAGGGAAAATAAACAACGGAGTATCCGCAGGACCTTTCGACGTTCAAACGTCCTTTACTTAGCAGACGGATACTCCGTTGTTTATTTTCCCTCGTGGCATATACCCTTATTTATGGATTTATCACGTTCCTAACTTTCGTGATTCTGTTATACATACATATATATATATATATATATATATATATATATATATATATATATATATATATATATATATATATATATATATATATATATGTATATATATATATATATAATATATATATATATATATATATATATTTCAACCAAACATGGTATACACACAGCTTATCATCTGCAAAATAATAATAATAATAGTAATAATAATAAAATAATAATAATAATAATAATAATAATATCCTTTATTTCAGACAGTAACATACACAATCTAGATACATGAGACAACATGATAAAAAAAATGAATAATCGGCACTTATCCACAAATTAGCTGAGGTAGCATAACAGATAGTAATCATAATACTGGTAATAACAGTAATAATATTGGTGAGAAAAAAAAATGCATTGAGAGTTATAACAGTTAGTGCACAGATTATATAACTTAAATTTCAACTAGAGACCTTAGATGGTTACAGTAGTCAGGTCCAGAAGGCTAAATACGAAAATTGAATGTAAAAAACTTTAACTTGATAGTAATCACAGTAATAATGAAAAATTAAAATATCAGCAATAAATATAATAATGACAAAATCTGCAGATGACATCTTGCCAATACATAGATTAAGTCCTTTAGGGGACAAAGGCCTCATTTTCCCATCTTTCCCACAATTTAGATCTTGCTTCACTCCTTAGGATGCTTTGTATGAGCGAGTTGCTGCTGTTTCTCACTCGGGTTAGCAGACTGGCCATTGTTCAATTCGCCTAACAATGATTTTTAAATTGTCCAGGTGGTTTGCTATGAACATCTATGTGGCGGAGTGGTAGCGGGGAGTGTTTGTTGTGAGGGGTCTCAGAATGTCATTGTGCAACAGTGATGCGTCTCATGGTCTCTCGGGTATAGTTCGTCCAGAGGGAACACCCATAGATACTGTAGCAGTACGAGCGGAAGAGCTGCAGTTTCACGTCTCGGTGACAGAAGGCAAACCTCCTTGCAATCATGTTGCCAGTTGCACATAGTTTGCGACGCCTCTGTTCAATGTCTGCCGTATCTTTTAGGCCGCCGGTGATAATGTGACCCAAATACGGAAATTTGTGCACAAATTCCAGCCGATGGTTTCCGAGGAAAAATTTGTGGTTCTGCAATATGCTTAAGCGATCTCAGGAGCAGCGACATGCACAGAATACTGTGATGGCAAGTCATAACTGTCACTAAAGGGGGTTGGGTGGGAAGGGGGTTGGGAGAGAGGTGAAACAAAAATAACTGAAAAAACATATATTAGTGTCTAATCCATAGTTTTTCAGGCTGCTGAGGTGAATAGTGATGCTCCTGGTGCCCTTTAAGTCCAAGTTCAGCCCTGATAGGAGCAGGGACAGAGGGTTGAAAATGGGTGGGAGTGGGGTGACATGTAAAAATAAATGAACATGGCCGATATTA
>NC_061092.1:48974458-48976958 GCF_015104395.2 Macrobrachium nipponense | reverse complement strand
CAATCACTGGTGAGGGAAGAAAATGAGATATTGCTTCGTAAGAGCGCAGGTGAAAGGAGTCGACTTCTTCAAGGCCAAGCCTGGCTCTGGTTATGGATTGATTCTAAGGGAAATGCCCAGAAACTGCTCGGTTTTTGGCTGTTCAAATACTAAATGAAAAACAAAAGACACTGGAGTGAAATATTTTCGATTTTCAAAGGACGAGGAGTTAATTAGCCAGTGGAAGAGTGCATGCCGCCGTGCAGACACAATAAACCATAAACATGCAGTCATCTGTTCAGATCACTTTGCCACCAACGATTATGAACCGATTGTGAACCGAGTAGGAACAAGAGAACATTGAAAAAGGATGCTGTGCCATTTCTTCATCTCCCAATTGGTTAGTACAATTTTTTTTACTAAATAACTTTTTATTTGTATTTTCAAATAAATTTGTTCATATGTTTATACAAATACAAGCTCATAGAATAATACATTATGTTTCTATAAAAAAAAACATACGAAAATAACTCCCTAATGTTGTTATTGTCCTTTTTTCAGGGGTACTTAACCCCCTGTCATAGGTTGCAAGACAAAGGAAGAGTGAAGAAATGAAACGATAGGAAAAGTAGACAAGAACTTTGTCAAATGAGCAATGAAGACGGCGGTGGTTTAGTTACGACTGATAATGCAGCTGAAACTGCAATTGAGTGCCCTTGAAAAGTGGCGATGAATCTTCTATTTCCGAAGTGATTTCTATTGTAATTCCAGAGGAGATAAAAAGTTACAATAGTTTACGGATAAAGTGAAAAAACTGAGGGAAGTTAAAAAGGGATTTCGGCTTCCTTGTGCAAGCACATTGAAGAGAGGTCGTGCAAACTTTGTTGTGAACCTGGAATTTTAGCTCCAGTGATATCCTCATTGAGACCCAAAGTTGACACATTTTCTCAAAGTGAAAGGCTTGCAGTTTTGAGCATTGATGAGATGTGCGTAAGTAGTGAATACTGTATAGATAAGGGGAGTGATGTCCTCTATGGTCCTCATGACAAAGTAACGGTTGTTATGCTACAAGTTCTTGTTGCAAAATGGAAACAATCATATATTGTGACTTTGATCAGTCACAAGTGACTAAGATTTTATTATCTGTAATAATGAATGCCGAAGCAATAGGTACTGCAGTTGTAGTAGTGAGTGATATGGGATCGTTGAACATAAGGATGTGGAATGAGCTGGATATTGATCCCCTGAAAGATAAGATTTATTTCAAGAACCTTGCTGCTGATAGACAAATATTCGTCTTTGCTGATGTTCCACATCTTATAAAGCTTGTAAGAAAACTTACTTGATTCTGGTTTCTATTTAGAAAATGGGGAGTATGTATCAGATTCTAGTATTCGTGAAATGATTAAATCTAGCAAATCAGAATATAGTTTAGCATATAAAGTAAATGAAAGGTATTTATGTGTTAGTGGGCAACAAAGACAACGAGTCAATGCTGTGCAGTTACCATCAAAATAATGTGCCGTTGCTTGTTTTATCTTAGTGTGAAAAGTCTGTTACACTAAAAAAACTGGAGACCAACATCTGACTTCATATCTCTCATAAATGACTGGTTTGATGTCACGAGTTCAAACCATATGTTTGGAGACTTGCAAATGCGCAGTGGATTTAGGATGCACATGGAGCAAGAAGCAAATGTACTCAATAAAGAGATAGACTGCGTGAGTAAAATGAAAGTCAAATGTTCGAAAACCAGATGTATTTAAAGATTTCAGAAAGGGATGACACTTCCGTCAAAGTCACTCATTGGACTTTTCAATATGGTGAAAAACAATTTCGGCGTTAACTACATCTTAACTCAAAGACTAAATCAGGACTTTCTAGAACATTTCTTTGGGTGCATAAGGCAGATAAATGGTCCATATGATCATCTGAATCCTGTAGAATTAACGTATAGGATAAGGACACTATTGCTGGGCAAAAATTTTGAAATCATGAGTGAAAAAACTAACACAAATGAAAAGTTTAACAATTAGGACATGTTTACCAATATATCTGCAAATGAAATAAAAAAGCAAGCCAAAGAAAGAGAGCTGGCGTTAGAAGTGTGTCTGACAAGCCTTTTATTTAAGGATTTGGTCTTGATTGTGAAAATGATTTAGATTTTTCAACGCAAGATGACGTGTCAATTGATAATGTTAACATGAATAAACGGCCAACACCGTTATAGAAGAATGGTTAAAAAACTTTCTATCAAACACCCTCGTTTGGGCAATCAAGAAACTAGTGATACTTCAGACAAATCGGGGATTGAATTCAAAAGTAGGGGTTATTTGCATTTTCCCTCTAAAGAGTTCCTCCTGCAGATAACTAAGCTAAGAGAGGTGTTTAACTCTATTCATGGGCAAAGCTTCGTTGTAGAAAAAAAACTGCTTTAAAACACTGGAGAAAGAACTTGAAAAAGCTGCAGGAGAGCTTGAAATGGAGATTCATGAAGATGTGTTGAAATTTCTTGCCAAGA
>NC_061092.1:48964458-48969458 GCF_015104395.2 Macrobrachium nipponense | reverse complement strand
TAAAGATTTTGTACCCATTTGGTCACTCGTAACTTTTAGATTTATTTAATTTCTTAATACCATAGTTTTTTATAACGGCACCTGTGAAAGAGTATAGTGAATTCGGAATCTGCAGCAAAAAGGAAATACTGGTACCAGTTAATGTGTTATTACAAGTCTTAAGTGCACTTAGAAGAAATATCTGTGTGTTTAGGGAATAAATTATTTGATTTTTTTCACATTTAATTTTCTTTTTGTAATTAATTCTTTTTAAATTACATTTAAATTAGCATTATGGTGGTTTTTCACATTTTAGTGGTGAATTTAATGCTATTATACATTGTGTTTTTTATGGTTTCACAGTCACAATTTGTTTGAATGACTAGGTGTTTCTCAGTGATTTAACATTCCATACTTGATTTAATTTACCACTTGTGAAATCATTTGAATTTACTTACAGCTCTTCTAAAATAATGAGTATTTCTAACAGTTTCAATTTTGATTGAAGGGTTTAACTTCTTGATTAATTAATGAGTAAATTAGAAGTTGATCCTTCTTAACCTGAATGATCCATCAAAATTCGTCATGAAAAGAAGGAATTTATGCTTGATTATTTCATACTCTCACAAACAACGTAGCTGAAAATTCTATCGAGAGATATGTGTTCATATTTTTAGCCAACGTGAGTTTTTCTTTCTTCATGTTATCAGGGTAGTACATTATTTTTCGAGTAGAAATATATCACTTTCCATTATCTATTTTAATGTACTTTTACTTTTAATCATTATTTTTTTTTCTTCAACTTTCAATCATTTACTCAAAATAATGTTCCACCTACCTCCCACACCACCGCCTCTTTTCTTTTTTCTTTTTTTTTGTCGTTTTTCTCTTTTTTTTTTTCTTCAAACGATTTTTCCTTACTTTTGGCAACCTTTGGTTCCTTGGAATGACTTGCTTCCTCTTTCCTTCAGCTTTTCTCTCTCGAGCTTCAGCGGCTTTAACATTCTTCTAAGAACTGCAGGTAATGGGCTTTTAACAAGACTTTTCCTTTACGATGCAGAATTTCGGTGCTCCTTTAATCTACGTTGGGGTCGAAATCTCTCGAAAGCTTGGGATAATCATTCTTCATAGTGTTCCGACTCCTGCCCAGCGTTTCCCAAGCTGTGCGGGAAAAACCAAAACTATATAACATACAGAGTATACACTGGAAGTTCAAACGTAGGAAACTAAGATTTTTTGTTTTGGACAGAAACTGCTAAGCAGTACCCGCAATAAGGAGAGGCGAATTCATTGGGAAAAGTTAACCTTCCGTAAATTGAGTGATGTACCGAAGTTAGCATCGAGAAGTAACGATTGAGAAGTCGGTCTCCTTGTGCGCTTTCCCTCGTCTATCTAAAAAACAAAGTAAATTAAAAACTCTGGAAGAGAAAGAAAGAAAGAAAGAAAGAAAGAAAGAAGGAAACTGATACCGGCAAAAGTTGAGAACGTTGGCCATGGTCATCTCCCATCGTTAGACAACAATGTGTGGCACTTAATAGCTCCACTAGTAACCTCATAAAGGGTGTCAAACATATTCTAAACACATATAAAACAAATAAAGAAAATCATTATTAGGGAAGCTTAAATTATTTTTATTTGCCTTTTGTCAATCTAGATCGGTTTTGTTGTTGTAGGTTTAATAACTACTTTTTAAGAGTCATTTTGTGGCAGGATAGTCATCATTTTCTGAGAATACGTGTGTTTATATTATTTTGAAGTTTAGTGTCCGTTGTCTTGTCATTTCAAGTGCTTGACGTAACAATACTCAGTGTGGTTAGGCGCCTTCTCCCCGTTTGTTTATGTTATCGATCTATCATTTTAACGATTTTTTTTTTTTTACGAATGTTTATGAACGCCTTCTTGATGTCCGGACGTTGGCGCTCAGACCGAGTCAGTTCAGGTTGCAGCACTCCCTTGATATTCTCTCTTAGCAGCTGGCTGAGTTGGACTTTGGATGACGATTTATTTGGCAGTTTTTTTGGACCACGATTTGGATTTAAGTCTTGGACTGTTGCTCGCGGGTACTCTTGTCACCTGCGACTCGAGTATTTCCTGCCTCATCCTTGGTACTCCCGTCACCTGCGACTCATGTGTTTCCTGCTTTTCCCTGTTGAGGAGGATTTCCCAGGGAATTGGTGCCGTCGCTTTCTCCCGCTACTTTTGGATATTTGCCTGCCACCTCTTTGTCTCTGTTCTGCTGTTCTCTTCAGCCTGTTTGGGAGTTTGCTAGTTCGTGAGATGATCTGTAAGGAGCCTGACGCCAGGTAAGACAGAGTATCACTGATTTTCGTTCAGGATCGTACTCCCTTTATATTCATGATCTGGCGTTCATGGCCTGCCCTGATAGCTGTTTTGACGAGTGGATCACGGCCCTGGTATTGTCTCACTTCTGATGCCTCCACTGTTGTCAGAACTATACGGCGTTTGAATGATTTAAATATGTTTGTGCTGTGACTTTATAACGTCACCCGACGGGTCATTCGTACATTTTTCTTAGGCAAGGTTTTGCGTATTTAAGTTTGTGGTAGTAGGTAGGACTTATAATTGTTTTCTTGTTTTATTTACTCTGCCTTCCTTCTCCCCTTGAATTAGTATTAGGGTAGTTTTTGGTCTGACCAGCAAAAGTGTTGGATCCAAACAAGTCAATTATTAATAACTGTTATTTCCTCTTTCTTTGATAGGGTTTAGCTTTCCTAGTTTTAGGGGATTCAGTGGGATTCTAAGGACCGGTATTCGTCCTTCCACGTTTTTACTAAGGTATTGAAGTATTTATTATATGCCACAAGGTTAATCTAAATTTTCTATTTATTAAGTAATAAATATTGTTAAGTTTTCTTGGGTGTTTGTTTCCGCTGACTTTTAGAACTGAAGTTACATTTATTACTGACAACATCTTCATAATTTAAGAACTTGCATAACTACCCCGAGGGCTTTAACAAAAATACAAAACAAAACTGATAATTACCAAATCCTTGAGCTTTCATCCCAAAATAATTAACCGTCAGCTAATCTCCACTAACGAAGAAAGAAAAATAAACTCTACGGGGGTCCACTCTTGAATGAATTACCATCCGAATTTGTGCCGGCGGTGCGCTAATGACTGTCATAATTTATTAGGAGTGCTCTAGAAAAATCTTTTTTTTTAATTCACGGCATTATTTATATTGTCGGACATTTTGCAGTAAAGTTTTTTTTAAGGAAGCTAAGGAAAAGAAAATAATTTATAATAACACACGTATGGATGTATCCGAGCCAAAATTGGTTCCATTCACATTAATCTCTCTCTCTCTCTCTCTCTCTCTCTCTCTCTCTCTCTCTCTCTCTCTCTCTCTCTCTCTGTTGTTTCTTTAATCTTGCTTTTAATATGTTCTATATATATTTATATTGCTAGCTACTTTTATGCACTAGTTTTAGCATTGCACAGGCGAGGGAGAGAGAGAGAAAAAAAATGGCAGTTTCGCCTTGGAAACTCAAATTATTACAAAGATAATACGATAACAGAGATCCTATTATATGAGAGTATTTTTCAAAATAACAACAAATACTGAGAGGAGAAGACAAACAATCAGAGTGGAAATAAACGAAGATTTAGCTTAACACCAGAATGGAGAGAAAGTAAAGGTGCTTAAAGCTGTATAGAGTCGAGACGAACGCAATGTTTCTCTATCGCCTTAAGTGGCAACCGAAGAGACACCAGCCTTGAACAGGGAGGTCCATTTCAAGTTGTTCACGGGTTGACCAGAAGAGCATCTAAAAACATATATGCCTATAGCTACATCTATCTAGCTATATAAATATATAGATATACAATTCGTCTGGAATATGTATATTTTGAGACGATAAAATGTTTATTCAGTAGTGTGTCAGTAGGACGGGTGTGGTGAGTGATGACATTCTTTGAAACGATAGATATCATCATTTTGACTCCCATGGAAACAAGCGGGGTTTTAAAATGTTGACGCATCACTTTGGGTGAGATATGTCGAAGGTTCCTGCCTCAGCAAGACAGGCCACAGTTTGTGTCCGTGCAAAGATCTGGTTTTTGGTAGATTTTTATGGTATGATAATGAGCTATATATAACGTCACGCATCTATTCTAGTGCAATGAACTTGTGACGAATCAGTGACGTCATACCGAGGGGAGTGTTTTGTAAGAAAGTTCTTGCTTGTGTACGTACGAACTGTTCCCCTTTATAATGGGAGGGTAAGACAACTATGACGGAGAAGCACCCAAGTCGGAGAAGCGGCCTTGTTTTGGGAATGGCTGTATACAGGTGTAATTTTTTTAAGTGTTAGTGCTCACAGCTGAAATGGGTAAGCGTACTTTTAAGCCCGAGTATGGCTTTGTCTTTTTGTATTTTGAACCTTTATTTCAGAGATGTCCTTTTTCTTATGACTTTTTGATTTATGTCATTTTGGTTTATTTGGAGTTTATCTATGTGAGGTTCCTTTCCTTTTTTTAACAGACGTTTCTGGCAGGTCTGGCCACTTCAATGGGAACATCTGATAATTCCATGGTAATGGTGTGGGGAGACTATGACCTTTTGATTACCTATCATATGACTGATGTCTAATCATTGTAGAGAAAAAGGTGGACGGGTTTAGTCCGATCCCCAGGGTTATTTGGGTTTTCTGTTTGAATAAAAGTGTTGCGTCATTTTAATTTTGAATTTTAACTTATCCAGTTAAACATTTGTTTCTTTGAGAATTTGATTTATTTAGTTAATCATTTTATTCGTAAATAAATGTATTTTTATAATTCACGAGTCTGATTTCGCTACCTGGGATAATTGCGATATGTGAGTTAGTTGGAAGAGAGAGAAGAGAGAGAGAGAGAGAGAGAGAGAAAGAAAGAGAGGGAGAGAGAGAGAGAGAGAGAGAGAGAGAGAGAGAGAGAGAGAGAGAGAGTCGCTCAATGCCTTAGTGATCTAAGCCCATGGCTAACCAACATATCTCGAAGAGGTAAATTTTATATCCCTCAT
>NC_061092.1:48961268-48963958 GCF_015104395.2 Macrobrachium nipponense | reverse complement strand
AAAAGTTTACAGCAAAGGTGGTATTTATACCAAGAGATCCATCCACAGGATAAGCCAATTTAGGTCCCACCCTTGCTGATAATCTTCCTTTAATCTTCTTAAGCATTGGTTGAATGAAAACCTTGTCGATCACATCTGAATCCCATGCTCCTTTTGAGATGTTCATTACCTGCCTCTCTTTTATTAAGGCCGATTCCATCATTTGACTCATGTACCGGTAGTTGCTGCTATAAATGGTTAGCTGGCCCTCTTTCCCCTTTTTTAGTCACATTAAACATTCAGATGATTTTTTTCACAAATTCAGAGAAGCACATATACCACTTCACAACATAAAACTTTTAAGCCTTGACATAGATTCCCTATTTACAAAAGTACCAATACAGGACGTTCTTCAGTTTTTGAGGGAAAAATTATCCCCCTATTCAGATCATTTCCTATTGGCACTTGACAAAATAATAAAGTTAGTTGAATTATGTGCATCTAATAACGTATTTTCATGCGGGGAATCATTCTATAGGCAAAAATTTGGATGCAGTGTGGGTAGTCCTTTAAGTCCTGTTTTAGCCAATCTGTACATGGAATACTTTGAAACTACAGTAATAAATGCAATAAAACCATAAAACATGCTGTGGATGAGATATGTAGATGATATTGTAACATTTTGGGATAATAGGTGGGGCAATTTTAATGAATTCCTTTCAAAATTAAACGCATTAGTGCCCAGCATCAAATTTAAAGTTGAAAGGGAAACAGACAACAAAATTCCTTTTTTGCTGTTTTAATAATCAGAGACACGACAGAATACAAATTTACCATATACAGAAAACCAACGTTCTCACTTTCATACATTCACTACTTTAGCTATCACGACATTGCTATCAAGATAGGTGTAGCCAGCAATCTGTTCTTAAGAGCCTTACAAATTTGTTCCCCAGATTTCCTGGAAAAAGAATTTGAACTAATTCGTAAGAAACTTTCGTCTTTATAAATTATCCTGACCATATAATTGAGAAAGAAATACACAAAGCTAATGTAATTTTCTGCAGACCCCCTCAAAACAAGACAAAAGAGACACCCAACAATAAAATAAAAATTCCCCACCTGGAAAGGATTAAGACAGTGAATCAGACCCTCAGAAAATCTAACCCTTTTGCGTTTACTTACCCAAACACCTTAGCCAAATCCCTGATTAACGTCCAACAAAAGACATTCCCCAAGGAAAAAGGGGTTTATGAAATCCCATGCCAGGACTGTGACCAATCTTACATCGGATTTACAGGAAAATCACTTCCCCAGAGATTAATACAACACAAACGGTCAGTTACGTATGGACAACAGAACTCAGCTATTTTCAACCACATAAAATGAACATAACCATAGAATAAACTGGAATTTGTCATGTATAATTTATAGCAGCAACTGCCGGTACAAGAGTCAAATGATAGAATCGGCCTTAATAAAAGAGAGGCAGGTAATGAACATCTCAAAAGGAGCATGGGATTCAGATGTGATCGACAAGGTTTTCATTCAACCAACGCTTAAGAAGATTGAAGGAAGATTATTAGCTGGGATGACCTAAATTGGCTTACCTGTGGATGGACCTCTAGGTATAAATACCACCTTTTCTGTAAACTTTTCTTATTTATCTACCTGAAGAGAGAGACAGCAGTCTCTGAAATATAGTATTTTTCTCTCTATATTTTTTGGTGTTTTTATGGGCTCCTTTTATTAGATGAAATTCTGTTGTAACAGAACATTTTTACCAGTCATTTTCGGCCCATTATGGAATTCAACTGCCTTTCCACGATTCTTCCCTTACTTCCAGAAGTTAAACCAGTTTTTCGCAAGTTTGAGAAAGAACTGATCAGACTACACTGGCTGAAAAATCAAAAACCCTTTTTAGAAGAATGCCTCAAGGAACAAGTACTACCAAAAATGTACGGATTCGGGAGATGGACTCTGCAATCGGACCCATTCCCTATCTCACATACGATTTTCCTGGAGGAAAGAATCACCAATACGAAAAACGACATCGTACTACGCAGAGTGATTTATGGAACTCAGTCTAAATCTTCGCCTCCTCACTACGGACCACATATACAGGTATCTGATTTCATTCTGTTCCGACATTGCTGCCTATAACAGCGTGACTCATTCCAACAGACTATTACGCAAGTTAAATAACTTAATAAACAATAGTGCATGGAATAATCTTGAGCAACAAGACAAAGTTTTAAACTTATCCAACACACCCCTTACTGTAAATCAACATTTAGTTTTAAATCTAGGCTTAGAACAGCCCAGACTTCGAATGCACTGTTTATCCATCTGAGCGAAAAATCTCATTGTATAAATTGGGGCGATACCTCTGCAATTGCTAGGTCTAATGATTATTTCAGTAAATTTACTGGAATCAGCAATTATACAAATCACTAATAAAAATAACCTAAATCCTAGTCTGGGATTGTACCATTTGGACCCACATATTGGTCAAATGTTTATGAAGGACCTTAAAATAAATGAACTACTAATTAATTAGTCCCACATGTATATAGTTATTATCTCTCTCTCTCTCTCTCTCTCTCTCTCTCTCTCTCTCTCTCTCTCTCTCTCTCTCATGCTCGCTATGTTTATATCCTATTTTCCGTCTTTTCACTCATTTTTTGGAACATTTTTGTAAATTTCATTTT
>NC_061092.1:48941268-48956268 GCF_015104395.2 Macrobrachium nipponense | reverse complement strand
ATATATATAATTTGATCACGAAATATATAAAACATGAATACTATGTACAAAAAATTTTATAATGGTAATGCCACGGAGGAAAATGAAAAACAAGAACTGCCAAGATCTTTCAGTCTTCATGACCCTTTACTATAGTAAAGGGTCGTTAAGACCGAAAGATCTCGGTAGTTCTCGTTTTTCAATCCCCTCCGTGGCATTACCTTTATATATATATATTATATATATATAATATATAATTATATAATAATATATAATAATAATATATTATATATATATATATATAAGTACTAAAGTTGAAAGTGGTTGCTTCAAACCGGATAAGCAGCATCGGAGGGTGGAGAGATACCAAAATCCTTTAATCTAATTTATTTATTTCGCTGACGTTTCAGGACCATGTGTCCCATTTTCGAAGCTGAAAATTAATATAAGTATATTATGAATTTCCTAATATACTTATATTATTATTCCACGGAAAGCCTTGAAATCCAAAAGAGCAATGAATAAAGAGACTGATTTGCAGGCGATATTCGAAACCACATTTGTTAGGAGAGGGAAGCAATGACAAGTCTAGTCCAATAAGAATTTATTTCAGATATTCTGTAAATGTATAAAATAGCTAAAGATACACGATATCTAGGACTTCTTGAAGCTTCGCCTATGAAAAATATTTTTTGATTGATGTAGAACCTTCGGAAACCTTTTACTAAATTGCACGAGTCTATTGTCTGATTCACAACATGACAATAAATGACCTCTATTCAAAAAATGTAATTCCATAACAAAATTCCTCCGATTCACATTAATGTTACAAATAAATAGAAAAAAATATATATACATACATATATATACGAGTAGACATGGGAAGTGTTGCTGTCAACAACTTAGAACAAGGAGCTGAAACAGACGTCATGAACTATTTGTGCCTTCATTAATTAAATAAGCTGACGTTTCGAGGACACAACCTCATTTTCAAAGCTGAAAAACACAAGCCTTAGTTCCCCTCTATCTGTCAAATATTGTTTTTTAATTTAATATTTTTTTTATTTGTAAATTTCTTAAATCTGACTTCTTATTGTGTTTTCCAGCTTTGAAAATGAGGCTGTGTCCTCGAAACGTCAGTTTGTTTAATAAACGGACAAATAGTTCATGACGTCTCCTTCAGCTCCTTGTTATATACATATATATAAGTATATATATATATATATATATATATATATATATATAATATATATATATATTATACTTATATATATGTATATATATATATATATATATATATATATATATATATATATATATGTATATATATACGTATGTTTAATGTAGCACGAAAGTCCACGTGCGTGAGTATCATAAAATCTACACGTGGATTTTATGATACATGTATGTATATGTATATACACACACGCACGCACACACAAATATATATGTGTATATATATATATATATATATATATATATATATATATATATATACTTGTGTGTGTGTGTATGTGCGGAACTTGATATATGCATAGTTATGCATTACACTGCTTAGCCACAAAAAAAGTGTTAACATAGAGCAATCCACTTGTTGATGTTAACTGGCTTTCTTGGCAATGTACATGTATATTTAGGTCTTCTAAACGTTAACCAACCATTTCCATCATACATTTATGATTTTATATATTATATATATATATATATATATATATATATATATATATATATATATATATATATGTATATATGATATATATACATATATATATGTGTAATATATACATATACCTATATATATATATATATATATATATATATATATATATATATAATATATTTATATATCATATAAAGTACCTTAACAAATTAATAATATATACACATACTGTAACGTAACCTCTACCGTTAGCGGAAATCACTGCTGACAAACATTATGATAGAATAAAAGTAGGATTCGCCGAATCATGATGCCCCCATTTTTTTATTCAAACAAATCCTTAATAACACCCAATCTTATTTGATAATATCTAAGAGCGAGGAATGAACCGTGAGCACAATGTTGAAATCATCTCTTCGTCGCCCATGTTGTCCTGCGAGAAGGGCTCGGAAGAAACAGTCACTTCTGAAGGGGTTGTTGTGGAAGATAATCGCCTTGGATTTTCTCTGACGGAGATGACGCTCGCCTCCTCTGCAGGAGGTCCCGCTCCCTCCGTCTGCTCGGGTGTGAAAGATGTTGGGGCCTCCGGTAAAGTCTTCAGGAGGTCCATGACATCCAGGAAGGCCGGTGACAACGCTGGTATGGCGTCCTCTGTCTTTTCTCCCTTCAGATCTGGTAACAAAGACACATAGAGGAGGAAGAAGGGAAATGAAGGAAGCTGTGTCAATATTCAGATACAGATCTTCAGTTCTAATTCTCTTAATTATGATTATGCAGAAATCTGTTATGATTCAACTATTTTCAGTACTGCAAAAAATGCAATGAAGCTTTTGGAAATTTCAGGAAAGAAATACTGTCTCGTAGAGAAATGAAACAAACTACCAGTATCACAAGCACACCAAAACACTGCCAATTTCAACAAAAAGATTAGTTCCTGCGTCCTCTAACAGTGGTAGGCTCCAGAGACAACCCCAAATTATTGCCAATTTCATCACTTTGCTGTTGAATTAAAGATGAACCCCCTATTCAGCAAATTTCAACATTAGCCACTTCATATATCCGCAAAAGAACATCAGGAGGCCATTAAGTCTCGCACCATCAAGCCACCACTCTCCCAGTCTCCCTCTGTCCTTCCCTCATAAATCTTTTAACTATGCACAAATTTCATAAATTTATTTTTCCCCATTCTTTCCATAAGGTCAAACCACCTGAAAACTCTTAATTCTCCTTTTCAACCACATAATCTTTTGTAATGCCTATATGTCATCCACATCTTATCAATCATTTTGACTGTATTTATACCAAAGATACTAAAGAGAACACAAAGATACTCAAGTTAGCCATATGAGACGTACCACAGAGCCAGTAGAGACAACTGGCGGCTTTAGTAAAAATGAAAAAGTATGACGTCATGAATCCCAACCACGATTTTCCGCATGATTGACGACTAGCGTCGTTTGTTTACTTACTGTGTTCGGAAGGTATATTGCGGCTGCGGCTCATGTAGTCAAACTTTTATTTTAATGCATCACATTTTGAATTTAATAAAAAAAAAACTGTTATAAATGAATATTATATTTGCATTTTATAAGAAATACGACAGTATTGTGTTCGTGGTGCTGCCTAGCCTTCACGGTAAAAAGAGAAATCTTGGATGCAAGCTATTAAGAGATAATCCTGCATGCAAGGTATCAAGATCAAGCCGAGAATGCATGGTGTAAAATTTTAAATTCTGAATACATGGTATAAAGAGAAAATCCTAATGCATGGTATTAAGAGAAAATCCTGAATGCATGGTTTTTACATTCGTGACGTACGACCTGACGTTTCATGACATCACTGCACCGTCTTTGATGGTATTAGATTACAACTGCTTAGTGGCTTTCGTGGTATACATCCTCTACGGGAAAAAATTCGAGTTGAGTATCTTTATGAACTCTATAGTATCTTTGATTTATACTATGAAAACTATTCATGTTAAGTTTCCACTTTTCCTGTCTCATTTGATTTCACCAGCATTATTCACTTTCAAAAGGGAAACGCAGATCAACTATCCTTTCATATATCCGGACTTTTGCTTTCATAAGTACTATTTATTATTCTCCTCTTCCAAACCATTTGTAGAGATCTTGCAACCTCCCTATCATTAACATTCTTACATCAGATTTTCCCTTCACAGGATTAGTTATCAAATGAATCGTCACTACTATCTTTTTTCGTGTGCATACTCTAACTGAATTCTCATCTGGACCAGATCTTCATCTATGACCTTCTCCATCTTCAAACTGGTCTTTTTCTTGCTACTTACACATTTGCTACTTTTCTTATTAACTACTACTCATCCATCCTCATCAGTTATCCAAACTACCTCAATATTCTTCAGATTCTGACCTCCATCTCTAATCAGCTTCGTTATTTGTAATATGATCTTCTCACGACTGTCTAGCAACGACTTTTGGCATGAAATCACGTTCCTTAGAATGGCCTACATTTCCTTTGGGAGACCTCTGTTGTTTGGTGTAGTACAGGCTTTATACACACGTCATGAAATTTTGCTTTGTTGACTAATGGAATGTTCTTGTTTACATGTAATCTAGCAATTCTTTCCACTTTACAATAATAACCTGTCTCTTCTAAGAGATGGCCTTCCGTCGCTTTGTCCTACTGCTCCATCTTTTCTCTACTCGCTTTTCTTATACATTTCAGGTATCGACGATGCCCTACTCCATTTACATTTTGCAAACCGGAGTATTTCTTGTAGCAGAATCTGTTCATTTGATGTGTGATATTGGTTACAACACTACACCTCTCCCACAGGATCCACATAGCAGATTCCCATTCAGTCTTCCCATTCCGGCTTCTTATAAACTTTTTGCACACTTTGCTACATACATCACAATATATCCCAAATTCCATCACTATACCTCCCATTCCCTTTAATTAAGTTCTAGCACTATGGTAACAGTGCTAGCTTAATTTAGTCTTTTGGCACTATTCATTCATAATGTTCATCAAATGTCTTGCCTTGGTATTCTGTCAAAGTTTTTTCAAGACAAGAATTTTGTATAATCTCTTCCTCTTTGCTTGGTACTTTCCGTGCAGTCGCTTTATTATTAAGGACTGACATTGATGTTGGTTTCTCTGAAATGAAAACAAAAAGTCCATTTCTACCATTTTCTCAGCGTTACTTTAGCACCCTCTCCAATATCTCCATTACGTTCGAAAGAAATGTATTTTTTTCTATACTTTTCTTAGACAGTTCACCTCTTGTCCTTTTATGTTATTGTAGTCATTATCGTTTTTCTCCACTCTTCCGATACCTTCATCAGGTTTTCATATATTCTGGTCAAGTCATCAAAGAAAGTTCACCAGCTGCTATTAGCAAAACGCTCGTATTCCAGTAAGCCGCAGGGCTTTTCATCTTTACATAAGCTCTCCAGATCTAAACAGAAGCTACCCACTCTCTCTATTGATCTCTTTGCCATGTCAACATCCGCTACTTCATATTTATTCTCTTCAGTCACTATATATTCAAAGTACAGCCGTCTTTCCAATATTCCTGTCTTGAAACTTTAATGTCTGTTTTATTCCTTAAGAAATTTATCACTTTTTCTCTAATCTGAAATACTAAACATTTTCTATCTTTTATTTTGCCTTTGTCAGACCTATTCTTCCCTCCTTTTCTCGCTGCATTCATCTCTATTCTCCTTCTCTTCAGCACTCCTTTTTACATCCTGATTCAACCATCATCTCCCATTATATATATATATATATATATATATATATATATATATATATATATATATATATATATATATATACATATATATAATATAATATATATATATATATATATATATATATATAATATATATAATATATATATATATATATATATATATATATATATATAAATGGATGTATGTTTGTGTGTGTTTGTGTGTGTGTGTGTTTATGATCCACAAACACTTTGAAATGCACTGGGCAATTTCAACCAAACTTGGTATACATACTACATATCATCTGGGAATGAACACTGTAGGGTTAAGGCATCACTGCCACCAAAGGGAGAGGTATGGGAAGGGTGGAATGTAAAAATTACAAAAAGTATAGATATTAGTGTCTGGTCCAAAGTTTTCAAGGTCACTGAGAAGAATAGTGACACTCCCGATACCCTACAGTCCAAATTCAGTCTCCTTTAGGAGTTGGGTGAGGAGAGGGTGGGAAAGGGGTGAAATGTATAGATAACTAAAATGACAGATATTAGTGTCTAAGCCATAGTTTTCAAGGTCACTGAGAAGAATACTGACACTCCCGACGACCAATAAGTCCAAGTTCAATGCCAAGAGAGGAGGGTGGGAAGGGGGTGACAGGTAAAACTAATTAAAAACGACAAATATTAGTGTCTAATCCATAGTTTTCGAGGTCGCTGAGATGAATAGTGATGCTCCCAAAGCCCTTGAAGTCAAAGTTCAGCCCTGATAGGTAGGTGGAGTTAAAATGGGTTGGGAAGGGGCGACATGTAAAAGTAACTGAAAACAACAGATATTAGTGACACTCCTGAAACCTTTTAAGTCATAAGTTCAGCCCCAGTGGGAAGAGGGGGTGAGAAGTAACTATTTTAACAGGAATGATAGAGAGAGAAAGAGTTTATCGGTTGCGATCAGAGACTTCCTGGGCAGTGTTGGGTGGTAAACTAGTATATATATATATATATATATATATATATATAAGATATATATATATATATATATATATATATATATATATATATATGATATTCATTTGTGTTGTGAGTCTCTAACTGTATGTTTAGCAAAACGTCCTATTCCTAAACGCAAGCTTATTACAAACACGTACAAGAAAAACAAATTTAAGGAACGAAAAGCTATATCAAGAAACCTAAAAGATTTTTTCTTAAAGTTAATATTCAGAATTTACCTGATGACGCTGAAGAGAGTGACCCCGCCGAAGACCCTTCCCCCTCGTATGCGTAAGCCCTAAGGTCGTCCTGAGCTGGAAGGACGTCTAAGGCGTTAGCAGATTGTTCCTCCAAGATGACTGCTGCTCTTAATAATGACGCTTTGCTTGGCTTGCTGCTGACAGGACTTGAGTTGTTGAGCTTTTCTGCAGGAGAGTCAAGGGTTGAAAGTCAATTCAATGTTTATATATATAATATGTGTGTGTAGTATATATGTATATATATATATATGTATATATAATATATATATAATATATATATAATATATATATATATATATATATATGTATTTATATTATGTATATATATATATATATTATATATTATATATATATAATATAATATATATATATATATATGTATGTATAAGGTATGCAGGAAAATAGATATAAGAAGTTCAGGAGGTCCACAAATACTTCATCGTCTTTGTGCATCTTCAGTCTGTTAAAAGAAACATTAAATACATTAAAATTAAAAACACTGTATTCGTAAAAACACATTTTTTTAGGTTAAACGTAATACAAGTAAAAGAGGAGGGGAAGGAATGATTACAGGTAAAGCCAAGGTCCAAGACATTGACTACGCCAGGTATAGAGGTGAAGCAGAGGTATTGTTATTCAACGGGGGAACCAGTCTTTTGATAAATAGCGATTCCAAGGTAGTCAAATGGTCAGGATCTTTAGTATAACCTATTATCGTGAAGCGTTGTTTCATTACATTTATTTTGCATTTGGCGGCATGATTCTTGATATTAGAGTATTCAGGATTGCTAAGTCTATGACCTGTTCTACAGCTAAAACCCTTATGGCTGCAATATCTCATCTGCAGTAACCTTCGGGTGGATCCAACCTAAATTCTAGGACATCCTGGGCATGTGAGTTTATAAACAACGTTGGACCTCTTGAAGGCTTGCAGATGATCTTTAAAATTTAAAAAATGAGCCAATTTTACATGGATTATTAGAAATTAGTTTAATTTTGAGGCAGGGAATTTCCTGTTCTATTATTTGAGTAAGTCTAAGAAAAAGTTCTTTAATCTGAGCCGACGCATTCATTAATCTTTTGGGGACATCAATTAGTGGAGGAGGCGATTGGATATAGTTATTTAATAGTTTATTTATTATGCTATGTACAACGTCCTTAGGAGACGAGTTTTTCTGAAAAAAGGCAATTAAAAACTCAGTTTCATTGTGAAAGATTTGCCAGTTAGAAGAGTATTTCAAAGCTCTATGGACAAGGGTATATACGGTCTTTTTTCGATATACAGCAGTGGTAAATTCTGAATTGACTCTGTTAACAACAATGTCCAAAAAAGGTCATTTGTTCTCGTTCTCAATCTCCATGGTAAATTTAATACTGGAGTGTTGAAGGTTATTATATGTGTGTGTGTGTATGTGTGTTTTAAATTCATCCTTGTGGAAGGGAGCCGTGCAACCAAGTCTTTGATTCCGTCCGTGTCATATAGAGTGTAATTGCATGCCAGAAGGAAGGTTTTCATCTCACCGCTTAGGAGTATGATACTCTGCGTTGAAATTATATGTAATCGTTTTTTCGGGTCCTTGGCTCCATTTATAATTTCCCAAGAGGGTAAAGATCTTTTCATCCCTGGATTCACCCTCTGTTCTGGGAGAGAGAGAAGAGATTTTCTTCTCCGGGGAGTTTTATTTGAAAAGCAGTGATCCTGAAAGCATTTTTATTATTCTCTCATGGCCGATCGATTTGAAATGACAATGCCGTTAAGATTCTTTTCTTGCGGTGACCGAGCATGATCTTAGTCAGTTCTTCTATAGAGAAAGAGATCATATTACACTACAAGAGACCTTTCTTTTACCCAATCTGTAAATCGATCCGTGACGTCACAGATGTTTATCTTGCCACAAACGTTATATCTGTTCAGTATTATTGGTTTTGTACAGACGGCATCATTGATCTGTTTCTCTCGCTGTCATTCGCAGACTTCTACTTACTTTTTAAAAATAGAATATTAGAAATTGGAATGAAAGAATGAACAAATAACAATACCTGTTAAAACTGTAACTTTATCGACTTTCTGAATTTCATTCTCTCACTCACTCTCTTTCTGCTTTCTACAGATACATACACATATAGCACAGACGCACAAGCACACAGACACACACACACACACACGATATATATATATATATATATATATATATATATATATATATATATATATATATATATATATATATGCATTAAGCTACAAATGTCCTTTAATATCTAATTCGCTCTACCTCGGAATTTATATGTTAATATAATATATATGTTCATATATGTTAACTGAGGGGGAATTTTTTAGTCGAGAAGAAATTCGTCGGCTCATGAGCTCAAACCATGGAACCAAGAATTCAAGACGTACATAGTCGTGTGGTTTAGAATGCTTCACTGTGCGTCCTGAATTCTTGCTTCTATGGTTCGCTCCCATGAGCCGACGAATTTCGTATTGACAAAAAAATTCCTTTCGGTTAACGTACATGAAAATATATCAATTCCAAGGTAGGGCGAATTAGATATTAAAGGACATTTGTAGCTTAATGCGAATATATGAATCAAGGTAATGTGGCGTGACTCATATATATACATATATATATCATATATATATATATATATATATATATATATATATATATATATATATATATATACATATATATATATATATATATATAATATGAGTCACGCCACATTACCGATTTATATTATATATATTATATATATATAAATATAGATATATATATATTATGATATATATATATATATATATGATATATATATATATATATATATATATATATATAGATATATATATATATATGGGTGCATGTTTTGATTAGAACTTTACAAGTAAAAATCACAGAAGGCCAGAAAGAAAATCATATAGATATTTGCTGTTGATTTTGCAAGAAATAAAGGGCTTGAAAGATTCCTCACACACCCAGTGAAAAAAAAGTCTCTCTCTCTCTCTCTCTTATCTTTTCTTACCTTGTTGACTATTGGATGACTTGAGATGCAAGCTCTCGAGGAAGATCTCCTGATTTGGCTCCATTTTTCCGAGAGCACTTTCCTTGGCCGTCCCTCCTCCTCCTCCTCCTCCTCCCTCCTCAGTCCCTCCTTTAACCTCGATGATCGTAGCCTCTTCTGTGCTGAGATCACAGATTCCATCTTCATCCCCCGCGGTGCTCTCTCTCCTTGATGTTAATTTCCCTGCCAGCAGGCGACGCCTGAGTCGTAAGGACAGCAGCACTCCCACAAACACTGCGCCAAGACACAATAGAAGACGATGGAATTAACCTTTCGCGTCGCTTCGTCCTTTCAGCGCATCAAGGTTTCTCGAGATCGATTTGGAATTTCGAGAAAATTTACATTGAAGAAAATGACAGAAGCATGACTAAAGTTACGAATGACATAGAACAGCTAAGTGTGCGTGTAGAATAAGGTTCATACCTAAAAAAAGGAGCGAGAGAGTTACGGCAGCTATTGCTGCGGGGCCAATTAATGGATGCGACGAGTTATGGTGATTGTTCCACTGGCAATGTTCTCCAGTGTAGGCCGGGCCGCACAAACACATGAACCCAGGTTCTGTATTATAACAAGAGCCTCCATGGAGGCACGGCCTCCAAAGGCACTCGTTGACGTCCTCGCACACATGACCCATGAGCTGACGCCCCTGGCTGCAACTGAAAAAAATGAAGCAGTAACAAGTTTCATCTGTTTGCGTATTATTTCCACAGAAGGCATCCATTCTTTGCTTCAGTAAAAATTTTTGTATTAAAAATTTCCTCTATATCAGTATATATTATGCTTAAAAATTATAGTAAATGCAGGTAACTTCATTATATAAACAAATACCATAGAAAAATGATAGTCAGAAGGTCAGTACCAAGTGCTATCTCCTGGTCATTCAGGTATTGTCGGGACACAAACAAAATATAATTGGAAAGAAGATCACATAGCAAACAAAAAGATCAGGAATACGAGATAGTTAATTATCAAAAGTGTAAAAGCAAAGAGATACTCCAAGATCACGCTGTCACAAACTAAAACCATAGATTTAACCATAAAAGATACGGAAGCTTAGTCATACAAAATCCAAAAACATGTATAAAACTGAATATATTACTTTAGTTGTTTATATTTCTCAACAACTTTTTAATTATGAAGTCATCAAGTTTAAACAAACCAAGAATTACATTTGAAACCCTTCCATTATTTGACTTGATGAAATAAGATTCAATGATATTCCTTTTAACTGTCATTACACAGGATTAAGGATCTTGTTTCACTCCAGTTAATAGGATGATCTAAATCTCTCATAAGTACGAAAAATGCATTCGATATTTTGTAGGTATACGGTTTTCCTAGCTCTTTTCCATGCTACATACACAGACGTACTTGGGTATTTAAGTTTCAAGGCAAGTCAATAAACTACGGGCTACAGACACGCAGAGCCCTTAGGAATATCCCAGAAAAAACAGAGAATTTAGCATTTTGATGGTGACTGGAATAATAAAGAAAAAAAAGAGGATATGTGAGTGGATTTTCGAAAGACTGAAAAGGAGAAATTTCTATCATTTCTATGGACTGTTACATAAAGAAAATTCAAATTATAATTTCTTGCAAGCTTCCTCTATAGTAAATTTTATAGAAGGGACTAAATTATTGAGCTTAATCAGAAATTCCTGGAGATTTTCGTGAAATGTTAAAATTCAGAAAATATCATCCAAATACCTAAACCATACAACTGTTTGGCACCAAGATTCTTGGTAACTATTTTGTCTAAAAAAAATTCCACGTAAATATTGTCAGGGACAGGAGCTAAGGGATTACCCATAGCCATGCCGATTTTTTTTTTTTTTCGTAGGAAAAACATAACCATTTAAACAAAACTTACTATCTTTGATACATAACCGTATAAGGCTAAAGTTTGCTCCAGTTAAAGGAATATCGCAACTTTCTAATTGTTCCCCTAAAGATTCAAGTAATTCATCTATAGGCATTTTTGAAGATAAAAAGACGACATCAAAACTAAACATTAAAATCAACATTCAAATTTGAACTTTCTTGGTGTAACAGTCCATAGAAATTATAGAAATTTCATCTTTTCAGTCTATCGAAAATCAACTAACTTTGCCTCTTTTATTCATTATTATTCCGATCACCATCAAACTGTTGAGTTTTTTTTTTCTAGGATGCTCTTAATGACTCTGTAGCCCGTAGTTTATTGACGCTGAAATGAAAACTATTTATAATATTGCCTTGAAACTTAAATATTGAAGGACTTCTGTAGATATAGCATGGAAAAATGCTAGAAAAACATTTTATTCAAGGAATGCCTAGAATTTTAAAGCTTTTCAACATAAATTTAAGTCTTGATTTGTTTAAACTTGATGCCTCCATAATTTAAAAAATTATAGATAAATATAAGCCACAAAATTCATATATTCAGTTTTATACATGTTTGTGGATTTTGTATTGCTAAGTTTCCTTATGTTCTTAGCAAAATGCCTTTTTACCGGATGAAATCATTAAACATGTTATTGCGACAGACAGCAAGAAGTCGATTTCACAGAAATTCTTCCTCACAGCAACTGTCTTATGGTTAAATCTTTGGTTTTAGCTTGTAACCGCGTGATCCCGGATTATCCTGGATCATCTCTTTCCCTTTTACGCTATTGACAATTACCCATTTGGTATTCTTGATCTTCTTGTTTACAGTGTAACCTTCTTTCCAACTGTATTTCATTTGTGCCCCGACGATGCCTGAATAAACGGGAGAAAGCGCTTGCCTTTTGCCTACCATTTTCCTGTCATATCAGTGTATATATATATATATATATATATATATATATATATATAATATAATATATATATATATATATGTGTGTGTGTGTGTGTGTGTGTGTGTGTGTGTGTGTGTATGTGTGCGTGCGTGTGTGAGACCGTGTGTACTTCTTACCCACAAATGGGTCTTCCCCAATCATTGATGCAAGAGAGTGGTGAGGCACAAGTAATACTTTGACAAGAATTTGCTGCATTGCATCCTGACTCGACCCCTTCAAAACTTGCGACTTTGCCCCAAATTGTTTTGTTTAGAGTAGGAGCTAAAGGCATCATACGACCAGATATGCGAAGATCATCCAAGCAAGCTGCAATTCATACATAAACAGCGATAATTAGATAGCCCATAATTGATTAATTCTATCTCTAATTGGTTCATCATTCAAGTTATTCACCAAAGTGGCTCGTGCAAATTATGATACTTTGTTACGTTAAATTAAGAGCGGTGAATAATAACAAAGGGTTGATGTGACAGTAAAACACATACTGTTAAAATAGATACTAAGAACGCTTACAACTTGACTTACTTTCATCTAAATCTTCATCTACAGTAAGAGTCTTTACTTCTTCAAATACTGGGATTCCCCCAACAGTCACTCCATCACAATCATCAGTTCTTAAACCTAACGGTGGCATTTGGACATAATCAGACATCTTTGAGTGTCCTCTGACTGAGTCTATATCGGGAACCATCAGAGTAGGAAAAGAGTAATTTTGTTTTGAGCCATCTGCATCATCAACACCAACCATTATGTTGTGACCATGGCGCTCTGCTCTGACAGTATGCCACAGTCCATCACCAATCGGGTGTCCTTCAACGCAAACTGACCCCAAGATCGTGTCAGAGTTTGTCACTGAAGCACAGGCAATTCCGGACTGTAACTGGAATCAAGTTAACAGCAGCGTATGTACAATTTTAGTGGGAAACCAATGTGCTGTGAAAAATGTTCATTATCCATTGCTATACTTCAGAAAATAAGATTCTCATTTTTAAGTATAATACAGTACTTTACGTAATTGTTTGCAGAGATCTTTTTGATTTTTCTACTTAATATTTCATGTAAATGCATTATTACTTTACACTGAAATAAATTTGCAAAAAAAAAAATACAGGCAACCTACTTGCAATGAAAAGACATCTTTACTTTGTTTGGACCCTATGCAAAATATAAGGCCAGATCTTCTACCTCGAGTCCTCATCCTGACTTGAATGCTCATGACCTTTGATGCAGGTGTAAATGACAGTGCCATTTTCATGTACGACCTTGATCTTAGTTTAGCTGACACTGTTGGGGTGTTACATTTATCACCAGACCAGCCAGGATCGCAATGACATTCAGGTTTATTAAGCCCTCCAGTGCAGGTACCTCTGACTCCACATGTACCTAAACCATAGGAACAGGAAGATTCTTGCGGCAAGCAACCAGCCAAACTGCCCTTGCTTAAAGCAGGTTCTCCTAGATCCATCAACTGCAATAGGACTAATGGACAGTCACGTTTTACCATCCTTCTCACCCAATTAAAACTAATGTCCTGTATAAATCAACTTACAAATTATTAGTCACATCACAAAATACAACACCACAGATAATCTTAATATCTGAAGATTGCCGTTCACTCCACAAAATCAAGCTACCATGTTGCAATAAAACTGTTAATTCATTAATGTGAAGAACATTAAATTTAAAAAAGACAACATGAATTGAAATTCCATAAATTGTAAACTATGTTAAATTTTTCTAAGCTTATACTAACTGGTCCAAACTGCAGTACAGAATACTCCTCAGGCATTATTAGAAGCATTGTATTTGCCTTATGTTCTTAGCAAAATGCCTTTTTACCGGATGAAATCATTAAACATGTTATTGCGACAGACAGCAAAAAGTCGATTTCACGGAAATTCTTCCTCACAGCAACTGTCTTTGCTTAGCAGAGGATACAAATATATCATAATCCAAAAGCACAGAGACCTTACCTCACCTGACCATTTATATTCAGGTGGGAAAGACAACCATCTAAGTGTTCCGAAGTAGGTGATTCTTTCCATCCATGACTTTGTGCATTTGGAGGTGTGTGAGCCAAGCCACCTAGTTGAATGGGAGATGCATTGATCCATAACTCAGCATCTGCTGGATCTCTCCACTCTTGCCTATCGACGCAATGAGAGTCATCATCGTTGCCCTCTTCTTCCCATTTTTTGTCACATAAATCTACCATCAGTGAAGCACCCTATCATAAATAAAAAGTATCACGTTAAAAAAAAAAACAAAGACTCAACATGTACCAGACAAAAGTGAGATTGTCTGTTAAATATGTAGTAATCGAAATATTATGAATTCATGTGATAAATTTAATCACTTCATTGTATAGTTTATTAGAATATGTAAATCAACTGAACTGATCAAATATTTACAGATATTGAATCCTCTAACCTGCTCATCAAGTTTTGCATGTATTGTATGCCAGTCTCCATTACTAACTGGTGTACCAACTCGTAATTTGATAGGGTCTGATCCTCCCTC
>NC_061092.1:48916268-48931268 GCF_015104395.2 Macrobrachium nipponense | reverse complement strand
GTGTGTGTGTGTATGTGTGATATATGTATATATATATATATATATATATATATATATATATATATATATATATATATGTATGTATAGATATATATATATATATATTTTATATTTATATGCAATAATATAAATATATATATATATATAAATATATATATATATATATATATATGTATATACATAATGTGAGTGTATGTTGGGTAATTTATGTGTTCATTATTACGCAAGAATATATAATCTCTAACTATCAGAGACAATGAGAAATAAAAGTAAATTATTTTTATAGTCCACTTGTGAGATAGTCATTACATTTATAGAGTCACACTGCTAAGCAAAACTTTTCATAGAAGCAGCTGAATTGAAGTTAAAACGAACAAAATGATGATAAAAAACATTTTTCAAATATTTATATAGTCATGTTACCTGAAGAGGGAGAGAAAGGGATGCCCGGGATGCTGCCGAGGGCGGATCCGGAGGGTCGACCAACGCAGGTGAGGAGGAATGATCGTGTCCTACAAAAGACTCCTGAGAGCTCCATCTTCCTCTGCTCATCTCCTCGCCGAGGATGACATCCGGTCTCTCGACGAAGACTGTCAGGTTCGTAGCCTTTTCTAGCTGTTACCAGGCAGTGAGAATATCTCGTCAATATCTAAATGGACATTCCTTCCCATTTATAATATATATAATATATTAGCATATAATATATATATATATAATTATTAATATAATATATAGATCATATATAATATATATATTATATATATATAGTGTAATATATATATATTATATATATACAGTATATATACATAATATATTTATTAATATAATATATATATAATATAATATAATAGGTTTTGTTTAATGTTATTGCTGCTTAAGCAGCATCAATCCTGTAGAGGTTTTTCTTTATCTTCCTTATAGCAGCTGTCTCTTTACTCTTTAGGAAGGTGATTAATTCTCCGATATTAGTCATAATTCTAGTTATAATTAGTTATCACGACGTTTCGTCTGGTTCTCCAGACATCATCTTGGCGATGGGTGAGTGAGGGACTGTGGTAGATGGTGTAGTCCATCTTCCTTATATTCAGGGGCTTCACCAGGAGGGCTTTACCTTGCCCAATAATAGTTGACTGCACATGTAGAGCTGGTCTCCCATTGGCTGTTGGGGGCCAGCTTCAACTCTAGTCTGGCAGATATCCTGGGTTGTGAGATGTCATCACAGGTCGAATTTTGACTTTTTGAGAGTTTTGTAGTGTCATTTTGGGCAGAATTCTGGTTGACAGACTGATAAGTGACGTCGCGGCTGGTATTATTCTGATTTTCTTCATTGGGATTGTCATCGTTGGCGTCACTATCCTGTTGTGGTATGGTGGCATTTCTCCTTTTAACTGTTGGTAAGAGAAAAGCCTCGTGTGGGGTGTTTAAGGAGGCTTGTGATCTCCTGATTATCTGTATACTTAGGATAATGTTATCGCAGGATGTGTCTAGATTGTGGCTAGTTAAAGTGTGGCTCTTAATAGTGCCCTCCTGGGCGTGGCACGAGATATGCCTCGAGAGATGCATAGAGGTCAGATGCTGGTGTACAACGACTTTCCGAACAAGCCCGTGAAATCCATAGTGGCTTGGGGAAATGGTATAACAGTTGTGAGAGCCACCAACTTCACCCCGAGGACAAGATTAGGATCTTTTACATAGCTTTTATGCATTCACAGTATTGAGAAGAAGAGACCTCCATAAATAAAATCATCATGGAAAATACCAAACTCACTGAAGAGGTCAAGAGCATTGTTGGTGTAGTGAAATAATCCATCCCCGCCTGCTCGTGATCCTCTCAAGGAGACGAATGTGGTCCACTACTTCAAATACCCTGCCTGTGGATGTCCCAGCACCTACATTGTTATGACCTCTATGCATCTCGCGAAGCTGATCTCGTTTCAGGAGGGCACTATCAAGAGCCACACTTTAACTAGCCACAATCTAGATGTATCCCACGATAGCATTATCCTATATATGCGGATAATTGGGAAAGCACCTGACTTGCGCTGCCACCATCATCTCGAGGCACTCATTCAAGAGCATAAGCCTTCCTTAAACACCACACCAGAAGCTTCTCTCTTACCAACAATCAAAAGAAAAAATACCAATATGCCACAACAGGATAGCAACTCCGACGACAATCCTGACAAAGAAAATCAGAATAATACCAGCAATAATACCAGCCGTGATGTCACTCAGCAATCAACCAACCAGAATTCGGCCACAGATGACATCATAAATCTCTCAGCCAGCCAAAATTCGACCCGCGAAGACGTCTCGTAACCCAGGAGATCCACCAGCCCACAGCAAAGACCCATCAGGTCATGAGACTGAGTTCAAGCTGGCCCCCAACAGCCAATGGGAGACCAGCTCTACTCGTGCAGCCAACCAGAATTCGGCGAACTGAAGACCCCCTGCTGAAGCACCTAAATATAAGAAGATGGACTACACCATCTACCACGTTACGGGCTGCTGAAAAGCAAGAGCCCGTGCCAGCATTAGGCTGTTTTAATCTATTTCTTCTTCCATCTACCACAGTCCCTCACTTTCCCTTCACGACGAGGAAGTCTGGAGAACCAGACGAAACATTGTGATAACTAATTATAACTAAAATTACCTAGTAGAAGCATTTTATTATAATTATATAAAGAAATACAAACAACTCTACTAAATCTACCACTAGCTATCATTCACCATTGTCGTATTATGACTAATATCGGACAATTGCTCACCTGCCTTAACATTGAAGAGAAAGCTGCTATAAGAAAGATAGAGAAAAACCTTTTCAAGATTAATGTCGCTGAAGCATCAGTAACATTCAGCAAAACCGGTTTAAAACAGGGTCTCTTACCATATATTATATATAATATATATATATATATATATATATATATATATATATATATATATATATATATATGTATATATATATATATATATATATATATATATATATAATTATATATATACAAATATATATATGTATGTATATATATATATATATATATATATATATATATATAATATATATATATATATATATATATATGGTAAGAGACCCTGTTTTAAACCGTTTTGCTGAATGTTACTGATGCTTCAGCGACTATATATATATATATATATATATATATATATATATATATATATATATATATATATATATATTAGTTATTCTCTACTCTTCTCTCTCTTCTTTATGCTTACTCTAATCATGGTCCTTAGATCCTGACTGCCAGGATTTAGCTTAACCCAGGAGTACTGGGTTTTTTCCATGTTCAGAGAGACAGAGAGAGAGAGATAATATTAGGAAAACACAATCACAGACATACAGAACGACTTGAAATAAACGAGCAGTTTGAGAGAGAAGGACTGACAAACAGTGTTTTTGAAAAAAGTGTTTAGAAATAAATATGTGTAATAGTGACTCCAACGCTGAATCATAAGTGCCATTTAAATGATGTTTTATTAGGTGAACAGAAAATGAGAAGACTAATTACTCTTGTAAAATACCTATAAATATATATTTATTTATTTACTTATTATAAAATCCACATTTCCCATGCACTTAAACTGAAAACAACTGGAAGCCACAAAACGTTTTTTAATATTTTACATTGTTTACAGACACGCCTTCTCCATTCATCTATTTTTTGTATTACCAGTTTCATATATATTCAGGTTTACTGCTTATTTACAACAGGGTAGACTATTTTTTTCGATCTACTCATTAAAAAATATATATATATATAATACTACTATTATGACAGTAATTATAATGATTTCGATTATGAGCATTAGATATATATATATATATATATATATATATATATATATATATATATATATATATATATATATATATATATATATATATATATATATATATATATATACATTTATATATATATATATATATATATATATATTATATATATATATATATATATATATATATATATATATATATATATATATATATATATATATATATATATATATATATATATATATATATATGAAAGCCTTAGAAATATTCGGAAAATAGAATGGCACTTTTTCCTGAACAGTAGTTATTTTTATCAATCCACTTAAAAAGTGTGGTCAGTATTTGGGCTCTTATAATATGTAACTACTAAAGTTAACTAGGGTTGCCCTTAGTGCAAATAGGTATCTAGTGTTTGTATTTTGAAAGTCTGGTATTTTGGCATATTGCTTGATCAGTCACCTTAGAAAGTCGGTTAAGGATACTCTTACTAGGGCTACCAATACGCTTAGGATATAACACGCTCTAAAGGCAAATGAAGTTGAGTAAATGAAAACAGAACTGATACAAAAATGTTAACTTCTTCCGTTCTTCATCGTGGTCTTATTGGGTTTCAAGCTTTCATGCTTTACCTCCAAAACTTTCAACGTTATTCGAGGTCAAAATGAGACCAACCGGAATATAATTCCATGGAGCCTAGATCAACAGAACATCACACTGAGCGTAGAGTATAAAACAAAAACAAGTCTTCCCCATACAGGATAATAATAATAATAATAATAATAATAATAATAATAATAATAATAATAATAATTAATAATAATGCTTACTTCATCGGAATGTAGGCCCAGAATACCCTGTAATTTGACAGGATTCATGTAAGTTCCTCCTCTTTCCTGAACGCTGACCCAAACACAAGTTGCGGGCTGAGGATTGGTTTGTGCTAAGCTACTGTTTCTCTGCGGAGACGACAAAGACAGTGTATACCACGAAGACGATGAGGATGTGAATGGCTTCTGCACTTGAGGAGATGCTTTTGGGAAGCTGACGTCATAGATGCTCACGATCTCGAGGGACTGGATGGAGTCCCCGAAGATTTTCTTCATGGAATCGGTAAGGTTCCCGAGTTCTCCACCACCTTTCTATTTTTGGGGGGAGAAGCGAAGCACGTTTCGAGCCAAACGATAATTTATACTTGAAATAGCCAAGACTATCCAGAAAATCCAAACTGGAGTTGAAAATATTATGCAAGACTTCAGAAAACCTATTAAATAATCACGAACAGAATTTGCATGTTCAGAAAATACACATGTACGCACAAGGTCCAAAATAAGTTCAATCTATTACATGTATTAAAAGAAAAAATTTTACATGAGAAATTTTATGATGTTACACACTGAGATTTTCAAGCAATTAAAAATTGTCTTCAGCTTTCAAGAAAGACTGAAGGTTCACACTGAACCAAAAATACTATAGAGTACACAAAAATACTAAAGTTAGCCATATGAGCCGTACCGCGGCGCCAGTAGAGACAAAATTAGGAAGCATGACGTCACAATCCCAATCAACGGGAACGCGATTTTCCACATGATTGACGAATAGCGTCACTTGTTTGCATACGGTGTTCGGAAGGTTTATTTTGGATCCGGCTTATACAGACTTATTTTTGAGGATCATATTTTGAATTTACTAAAACATACCGGTTAAAAATGAACATTATATTTACGACTGTATTGTGTTTGTAGTGCTGCCTAGCATTCACGGTGTGAAGAGAAAAACCTGGATGCAAGGTATCAAGATCAAGCCCTGAATGCATGGTGTGAAACTTCTAAAGCTGAATACACGGTATGAAGAGAAAATCGTGAATGCATGGTATGAAGATGAAATCTTGAATACATGACTTGACATAGGTCCTGTCGTTTCATGTGACGTCACTGCTTCGTCCTTGATGACGGCATTAGATTAAAACTGCTTGGTGTTTTTCATGATACGCATCCTCTTATGGGAAGAAATTCGAGTTGAGTATCTTTGTGTACTCTATAGTATCTTTGCACCAATTTCTTTTAACCAAAAGACAGTCTCGACATTAGAAATACAAAAGAGTGACAGGAGGGAATGAAAACGAGACAGCCAAAAGACAGAATAAAGAAAGACTAATGGAGAAAATATGGGAAGACAAAAAAAAATTAATAAATATATAAGAAAACAAATTTTAAAACACGCTTTTATAAAAATGCACTAAAAAGTGAAAACTTGGCTTTTTTAAGATACTACAGGATTTTCTTACAATTAATCATGTCCACAAAAATAAAAGCATGTGCCCCAAACATAGAAGGATGTGGTAGAAAAATTTTTTTTTTTTTTTTTTTTTTTTTCATATCTTGTAGCATTTCCTTCCATGTTTGGCGCGTCTACACTTCTATTTTTGTAGACACGATTAATTGTAAGAAAATCCTGGTGTGTCTCAAAAACTATATTTTTTACTTGTTAGTGCATTTTAATAAAAGCGTGTTTTAAAAAATATATCTTTTTAGTTTATTCTTTTTATTTTTGACAAAAATTGCAACCGATTTATGATTAACTAACGAAATTGATATCGTGTCGCGCCAAAGAAGGTTTGAAAAGTCAGAAGACTTATATTAACAGTTGTTGATGTACAGTTCTGTTCAAGTGCAGGATTGTCATCAGTTTATCATTTTCATTTCATTTCTCATTTTTCCATCTAGCCATACTTTCATTTCAGCGCTTGGGCTATGCCTTAAATTCCATAATCCATCCATACAGAGTCAAAGAAGGCATAAAAATCCTTAGAGTTATTTACCTTTCTACCGAGCAAAGAAGTTGTGACAAATTCAGTTTCATACAAATTCTCAGATACTGGGAGGAGTCTCTGTAGGGTCATTAGAGGTCACTGCTGATGAAAGGAATAGGTCGAAAAGTAGATACAAGTTTTGACCTAAATAGACAGGCGCATAAGTTGTTTTAAAAACAAACAAAAAGAACAGGAACTAAATACCAAGTCATACAAATGTACATGAGAGAGAGAGAGAGAGAGAGAGAGAGAGAGAGAGAGATGAGAAACCAAAAACAGAGGCAGAAACACAAACACAGAAGAGAGAGAGAGAGAGAGAGAGAGATGAGAAACCAAAAACAGAGGCATAACACAAACACAGATAGGGGGGTTGGGGGGAGAATGTGGAGCGAGATACGAAGCCAGACAGAGAGGCGCTGGAAATGAGTCCCCTTACCATGGGAATCCAGCCAGCTGTGAGCTCTCGGGGCGTCGTCGGCATGAGAGTAATGGGCGAGGAATGAGCAAGGGCTTCCTGCGTCAGGTGGCGCACTATGACCGTCACGTTGGCTGATATCGCTCGCTGAGCCCAGGAGACGTCGTCGACCGAGAAATGCAGTTCGTATCTGTTGTGGTGGTCATGAAGGACAGCGGGTTTGCGCTGGATGATTCCTCTCTAATTGATCATCTCCTACTGTTACTGCTATACTTATTGCTGCTGCTGCTGCTGCTAGTATGAATAGCACTACTGCTCATAATAACAATAGTTGTCGCTGTCTATCTTATCTATACTTAGGTAAGCGGAAGCTAATCTAACTTAATGTAATAATAATATATAAAAATATAATTAATAATAATAATTTCCGCTGACGAAACTAGAACAATGCGCTCAATAATACATTATGAAACAAAGAATGGCAGCATTACCGAAGACCACAGTAACGATCCTCAAACGAGTTTCGTTATCACAGGCCCTTCATACAGTGATGTCAGTTAAGGGTAGTACAAGTAAGGAAAGAGCTACAAATACAGTTACTGTACCTTCCTTCCCGGACCTGGCTGGAGGCTAAGATAGTTCCGTCCTGGGCGTTGAGAGAAAAGAGAGGGTGAGGTTGTCCCTTCCAATGGAAAGTCTTGTCTTGGAGGTCCCAGTCATCCGGGTCCTCCACGTAGACGCGCCCAAGAGGGGCCTCCGAACTCCCTCCCTGTCAAGGAGATAAAGAAGTAAAATAAAGATCGGGAGGAGGAGGGAAGAAGGAATGTTAAAAAGAAAAACAACAAATTAATCAAAATTGCTTTCCAATTAGGGACGGTGGCTTACTTTCAGTGAGAATAAATGACCTTTCATTTCACCTTAAGAGCAATAGTACTCATCATTCCAGGATCTTTTTACTCATCAAGAATACGTGTTTGGATATCTCTGATATTCTGGAATATTCTTCATATGCTCAAGCATTCACGGTGCTGAATTCATCGTCACTTTTGGTAACGTCACAGTAAAATTCTATGATCTACTTCAATTTCAGTCAAACTGACACTAAGCATAACGTCAACGTCTACAATAATCTTTCACGTAGATGTTCTTAAATTTCAAGATGTATACAATACTGTCTTTCACACACACACAACACACACACGCACTTAAATTTGCATGAAAGTTATTTCCAAGATATAGTGAGGGTCATGTTAATTTTTTTTTTCTTTTGATGTAGGAACATAAAAACACCAAATACAAAATTAGTACAAAAAACTTTCATGCATATGGACATGTTCCACACTTACTACTAAACTGTAATGACGCACATGGGTCGATTTCAATTATAGAATTACAGAATCTGAATTCGACATACGTATATCTGGGCACCGGTTGAAATCAATTCTTACCTCTCATTATGGCTGAGTGCGTGAAGTACCTGTCTCCATGCACCAACAATAAAAGGCATGTGTTCCAACACTAGTCAGGTAAATTGTTATTAAGTTATAGAACATCACATGCAACTTTGAAGTATATTATATATGTATATATATATATATATATATATATATATATATATATATATATATATGTAAGTGTTTACATAATAAAAATATGGAATGTTAGTCCATATATATAAAAGACTAAAACTAAAGAGGTCAACCAGATTGCTTGCAGGAATGTGATCAGACTAGAGACGCTAAAGATGACGTATACCCTAAAGTATGTAGGCTAAGTTGACATGCCGTCATCTGTGGTCATTCATTTGTTTTGAAACAGTCCAAGCTCCCTGCTTGAGACAACTACCGCGACCTATAATTCAAACGGCCTACGTGATCTGTAGCGTGTCTCATTTTGATTGTATGTTCGTATGAAACTATGTCATCTGATTGTATGTTCATATGTTCGAACTACTGTCTGTTCCTTCATAACTTGTAACAGAGATGGTAGACAGGCAGAACAGAGTTAGCTATCGTTATTAGAAGACTTGTACAATCATACCTGATCTTCACCATGTAAAACTTCAGAAGAATATATATATTTTTATACTTCGTGTTTTCTACAAGAACCTCCGAATCATCATGAGTTTAACACATCGTCGTCATAAACAAGAAGATAATCCCGACTTCGTAAGTGATCTACAAACCCCAAGACACTCCATTGAAGATGGAAGTGCAATACCAACCGACTTAGCGTAAGATTATCGCAAGTCTAACATTACCTCATAGGGCGCCTTATTATACAAGGCAACAGCCCTAAAAGTGGTGGCAAGCGTACCAGAAGGACTCTACAACTTCTCCGAAGATAAACCAGAATATAAATCATGAAGTCACCGACGACGAAAAGCAAGAGATTCTTCAAGCAACTTAGTATCATCGTTTAGTGAATAACTTCAAGAAACAAACCCGACGTGTCCTTTTCCTACGGCAACGCAAGCTTCGTCTCTCATTAGAATCATTCAAGAAAACATCGTTAGTGAGCGTTTCCAGCACTTCAAGAAACAAACCAAACGCGTCTGCAGCATCGGATCTTTCAAGGGCTCGAATCATCGAAACAACGCGCACGGGGGAAACTGAAGCCAAACCAGGTCATCCGCTAAATAGAGAAGGAGGACCAAGGCCGTGTGTCGTTATCGGAACACCGTGACTTCCCACAAAAGCAAGCTAAGTACAATTTTTTATTCATTTGGAGTAACTTTGAGTGTTTCCTTTGCAGGTCGAATTTCGTTATTCCTGTGGCTGAAGTTACGAGACATTCTTAATCTTACTTTTTTGCAGAAATTATCTACATCATTGAGATTTCGCTACTGCGAGTTTTTATCTTTGAGTGTCTGTTTCCAGAAGTTCTACTGAAATATCATAATCATATACTATGTTAACTTTATCATTTTGGGTGATTATTAATCCCTTACGTAACAAATCATATTAAACAGTGAATATGCGTTTACGCAGTGGACGTCTGTATTTATACAGATGCATGGATAGGGTCGTTAAGCACCGTAGTGATTAGAAAACACACAAAAACAAGTGGAACACCCGTACAAATCTAGATAAATTAGAGGTAACACTATTTCGGGTCATGACAATAAATGCTCCTTTGCAAGTCCCGATCGCAGTTTTAGCCTTGAGTTTTTTGAGTTATATAAAATATCGAACCTCAATGACTCAACTTAACTTTAAAAATATGGCTGGATTGCAAGGAATAAAATGTCTGTAAAAAACTTTCATCAGGCTAAATGCACTGACCAGGATCCCTCACTATTTCAAATTTTAGCAAAGAATGAAGTACAAACTGTTAATATTGAATGCAGTAGAGATAACTTGTCTTAATAGTAATTGCTCAGTTCCTAATAGTTCGTCATTCATTGCTTTATACGTAACCAGCAACACAATGCTAAAAACACACAATACGTTGCCGATGGTAACAAAGAGAAGGATCCTAATTATTACAAAAAGAAATAGAAACAGTAGCCCTTTCAGAAACAAACAAATCGTGCTTAAGCACTTGGGTACTATGTCATCCAGTCAAGCGGTCAAGGTCAGTTAAATCTGCCGAGTGTAGCAAGCAAAGCACATTCCATTTAAGCGACTTCAGCGGAAAGGGAGAGCGATGTTGGAAAAATTAAAAAGGAATTTCCCTATGCATCACACGACCGTATAAAGTAATCAGAGCAGGTTTTCGTTTTTTTTTATACGTAAGTTATTATAAGTAGTGGTGGATAAAGCCCAACTGTACGCGCCGTAAAAATTAGAATATCTAGTTTTATTTCTTTAGTACACGTAATATTTACGGACTCACTGTCTGTTGTTCGAACTTCCCTAATGAGAAGTACGGATAAGCGAGCGCATACAGATACCTCTATAGTTATAAAAAACATTGATCTGTATGTAGTGTAATTGTAAGATCCATCTAGGGGTATACAAAATATTATCTTACATCCTGCAAAATAAGGCGTGTTTATCAAAGGAAAATCCTATAAACCTTCAAACATATTAAAATCAGTTTGAACAAAAAAAAAAAAAAAAAGAGACAATTAATCAAATAATAACTTATATAAAGGAACTATACATTTGTCTCATAAATCGTAACATTGTTCAAATGACCCAACAGAATTCTCCCACAACCGCAGTCGTAGTTTGCACGCAAAATCTCGAGAAGCATGCACCCTCGAATGTCTTAGTGCGTGTAAAAAGACTTTGCTGGGAAATGAAATTTTAATCCTTCCCGACACTCTGAAATATAACGATTTCCGCGAACAAAGCCCTAGACACGGTTGACTAGCAGCAACAAGTTAAATCTAGTGATCCACAAACGTATACATATCGTGGATACGGAAGTTATAAATATCGCATTTTTTATTGTTGCTAATTTTTAATCACGCCCAATCAGTCGTAGATGAATCTACCTTATACTCTATCTAAAGTAATATCCGTAAAGTCATTCAAGCAGAGGTGATTCAGCAGAAACTTTTTTTTTTTATCTTTTATCTGAATACCACGAAGTTTCTCCACTAGCGAGTGATTTCTGAGGAAAAAAAAACGGATGCAATTTAACACAAAATACGGTCTAAGGACAAACATAAAGCTATATACGTACCTTTGTATAGACTCTCAATGGAATTTCAAAATAGAGATAAATGACGAAGTTGAAAAATGTTAGGAAATCAAATAGCCCATATAATTTTTCCCTCAAACGTCATGCCATAAAAGATCGGACTTGGCGTATTTCTGTCGCTTAAACAAGGAAACGACTTCCGATAGTTTCCAGTGCCATGTACCGACGACATCTTATCTCTGTTAGGTTAGAATAAATTTTTCACCAGCTTGGACTTACTTAAAAGCTTTTACCTGATACCATTACCTAAGTGATTGTACCTCATACACCGTTTTCAGCACACTCGGGACATTATCAATTTTTTACGTATGCCTCCGGCTTACGTTGCGCCCCAATTACAATATAGTGTTTGGAGACTTTTAGGGGATAACCTACATGCCTATATGGATGATCTTGTAATCTTTTCTAATACCTTAGAAGTACATTCACATAAAGTAGAGCTAGTGCTACAGAGACAAAGACAAATAATCTCAGAGTAAAATATCTAAATGTGAGTTTTTTAAAACCGAACATGTTTATCTAGGTTTTATGTGTCTAGTCAAGGTCTTAAAGTAGTCCATGGTAAGGTGTCGGCTATTCATAACTTTCCGGTACCTATTAACGTAAAAGGGGGATACAGCACTTTCGCGCTTTAGTGGGTATTACAATCGTATGTAAATATGTAACTCGTCAATCATAGCAGCTCCTTTAACAGATCTTACGAAGAAGAGCGTAGATTTATTATGGTCTAAAAAGCATCAACAGGCGTTCGATATCTTAAAAGCGGAATAATGCAGCTCACCTAACTTTAAAAATCCCCGATTTAAATAAGGAATTTTTTTTTTTGCAACAGACGTAAGAGGGTAAGAGGGTAAGAGGTAAGAGGTAAGGGGTAAGAGGGTATTACTTCAGTAATATGATAAACAGTTCTTCCCTATAGCTTTTTATTCACGTAAACTAAAGCCCTTTGAAAGTAAATATGCAGTAATAGGCAAGGAAGGGCTAGGTATCTTTAACTCACTAGTACATTTAAAGTTCATAATCTATGGCTATCCTGATAAAGTCCTTACTGAACATGAGTCCTTTACCGAGTTTTGCAAAGGCTTTAATCACAGTCCAAAAGGAACTCGGTGACAAATAATCATTCAGGTCTTTGGAGCCAAGATAAGATATCTACCTGGGAAAGCAAATATCATAGCTGACGCATTATCCCGCAATCCCACACCATACAGCAAAGAACCATTAATTGGACTAAAATATATAGAAACATCCGTGCCTATTGTTAAAACCGTATCTAAACAAGAAAATTCCTTAACCCAAGAGATCGCGAGCATTGAATATCTGGGTTGGAGCGCAGAACGGTTACAAACTGAACAAAGCAAGAGTCAACAGACATAACCCAAACAATAAACACTTCGAACGGAAACAGAGTCAGCAGCAATAAACATCAAACAATAAACACTTCGGACGGAAACAGGGTCAGCGGCTAAGCAAACCAATAAACACTTCGAGCAGAAACCCTAAAGCAAAAGTATATTTAAAGTATGTGTATCAGAATAATGTAATCAAATGTAATATTATATGTAGGTCCGTGACGAGGAAAACCCGAAGAACACAGCAGGTGACTAACGACCAGGTAGTAGTAATAATCTCTTTCATACCAATCGTCATAAACTGGTTGCATTCCGTCATCCAGGGTTCCCTATTATGTCACAGAAAGCCAAATCACTGTTTTACTGGCCTACAATGCTTACAGATATAAAAAGCACATAACTGATTGTAACACGTGTCATGAAAACAAGGGACACACTAAGACACCTGTCAGTTAAGGGCCTATCCTGTGCCAAATCAATCCTTGAAAGAATATACGTAGAATTATTAACAGAATTACGAGTCTGACAGAGGGAATAAACACTTCTTAGTGTTAATAGTTCCTTGACACGTTATATAGAATTAATAGCACCAAAAAACAAACACCGCAATTGGGTGCGTTAGGAATATTTATGAGTGCTAAATCAGTAAATATGGAATTCAACACAATAATCTGTGACTCAGGTGGTGTAAATCAATAATAATCTCCATAACGCGTTGTGTGAATTCCTTTCCATTAAGAAAACCAATAATATATTTTATCACCCAGAGTCAATCGGTTTGGTAGAATAACGGATAATTAAATAGGCAGTGTCGATGTCTTACGAGTTACAACTCGTGATATTGGATCCGAACTGGATTATAGCGGTTCTCGCGGTTTTAAATACCTTTATCATTCATATCTTGATACCGCAAGTAGCCTTATACGGTACGCTGCTAGAACACTTTTCCACATATTCAAGCCAACCATTAATTTATCAAATATATATAAAAGAAATATATAAATAAATAAATATAAAAAATAAAATAAATATGGATACAAGTGGAGTCAATATAATACACTCCGTAAGAAGTCGGAAGGGTTACAAATTATAATAAAAAAGGAATCACGATAAAATCAAATAAGCAAAACGTAACCATAGGTTAATTAAATATCCAAATATATATGCTTAAAGATTTGAACTCAAACTTAACGCTTTAGTAATGACAAATAAGCTAAAAGTTCAAACACATATCCAAAACCTACTGACATTGTCTGTCCCGGTGATTTATATTCGTAGTCAATGGAAAAAAAATAAAAAATAAAATAGTAATAATAAATAAATAAAATAAAATAAAATAAAAGAGAATTTAAAGTCAGGAAGTCTAGAAGTGAAAATGTTATCTATGGAATAATCCTATATGAATCTTATACAGGGCTAATAATATATATAGAATTTGTATGGAAACCTTTTTCATTAGTTTGAATAAGGAATATTTAATTTAACATAATTACAATTATGCAGATTTCCAACATGAAACTAATATATTGTTCAATTTTGGTACTGTTTTTTTTTTCAGACATTCTTCTCATGTGGGTCGAGTATTAAAAAAAAAAAAAAAAAAAAAAAATTATCCTAAAGTCGTATTTATTACAGCAAGTAACGTAACTCTTAGCTGGCTGAGAGCAATCTCCTGCCAAGTGACGACGTCATCATTGCCGTATCAGCATTTGTTCCTTTAAACCTCAATAATCTGCTTACACAGGCTTCATCTGTGTGTCGTCTCTGCTTGCGAAGCAGATTGACTGGAGAAAGGAATGCTTAGCCCGAACTTCTCATGGGCAAGGCAGACGTGTCTATCCGTATGCGCAATGCAACTTTAGTTAAGGAGTTGCAATCATTTTAAAATTAATAACAAAATAAGCAAATAGAATTTCTATAACAACAAAATGAATTAATTTTTTCTGAACCTCATAGACATTTAGAAGTA